>NC_084614.1:55959889-56217389 GCF_033978795.1 Nerophis ophidion
TTTGCATTCATTCAGTCGTTGGCAAGCATATGCTTGTTTTGTCAGATGCTTGTCTGCGTTTGGGCTGCGATTGAAGCGTCATTCCACGCCGAACCTGGAAAAAACATCCGACACATGCAGATTTTTGTTACACAAAATTGTAACACAAGTTGTAAATGTCCAGGGAAAGGCAATAGTGTACATGATAGCAACTTTAACAAAACGCCTGGGAACAAAAGGAGCATGGGAAGGGCAACTGTGTTTGTGTGCAGCGTGACGAGGTGTTGAAAAGAGGGGCTGCCGGCACTCCCGCTATGGGCGCCTCCCGGTGTGTTTAAGCGACGTGTCCGGCCATGTTCCTCCCACACACACACACACACACACACACACACACACACGCACACACACGCACACACACACACACACACACGCACGCACACACACACACACACACACACACACACACACACACACACACACACACACACACACACACACACACACACACACACACACACACTCAAACACAGTACACATTCTGAGCAGTTTGTTTCCTCAGGTATGTTGTAGGTGTGGATTGATGTGTGTCTTAACATGAAAAAGACTTTAAAACAGAATGGAATGGCTTGTTAACTGTGCTTGGAGTCTCACCAGGAGACATCCATGTTAACCTCCACTAAGAAAGGGGTCTTCTGCTTTAAGAATCGAGACGAAACATGCGCTCACCACACAAATAGATAGTTGCCTAACTTTGTGGAGGGTGTGTGATCAAGTTAATGTAGCCCAGTAGAGGAGGGAATCACGTTGACTCATTGAGGAATATCCGTAAACAACTTGACGCACTCATACCTAAGATTTGTGGATGTTTGATTCAAAGGACGAACCGGACACCTGCAGTTTCCTTGTCGACCTTAAAACAATGACATCACCATATTACACATTCTGGATGATTCAAGAATAATAACATTAGACCAAAGTCTGTTTACTCTCTCACTGTAGTAACTAAACATTACTTCATTTTGCTTTTAAACACACCTAAAATTAGAATTACCAAAGAGTTTAAGGCATCAGTGACCTAACAAAAATGCTCATTAACACACTCCATCATTTTCCAAGAAGCTGTCCAGCACCCTCTGTGGCCCCGAGAAGGTCAAGCGGTAGAACATGGATGTGTGGATGTTTTTAAAGTGTTAACCAACTCAAATGTTCTCTTTCTCCAGTGGCCATGTGTCCCAATACTTTTTTCCATCTGTGCCCAGTGCACGCTATCCTTAAGCATGTGTCTTGTACCCCTCCATCGTTATTGTGTTGCTCTAATCTGGAGGGGACAGCACTGACTGCAGGGGTGTATTTATCTTCCTGCACAAATAGGACCTTTTTCCGTCTGCTCCCTGCTCAGCTTGTTGTTGAAAGATAGTAAGCAGCGAAGAGCAAGCATCACTGTGGGCATGTGCGAGTGTATATGTGTGTGTATGCCCGTGCACCAATGTGCCGAGATGTGTCCCAGCTGGCCCGGACACAAGCGAGCTAGCCATCACCCTGCTACAGCCAATGCAGATCACAAAAACAAGATTTATTTCCCTTGATATTGATATCCCTTAACTGTGGGGGTGTACCACCCTAAATGAGAAGGCAGCATTTCTCACAGAGGTCTGTTGTACTTGTAAAAGGCAGTAAGATCAGCGTTACACATAGTCCCACAAATGTAAGCTCTGTAACCCCATTTCCACCCCCCCCATCACATAACATCTGTTGGGATGTGTACTTTTGCTTTGCATTGTCTAGGCATGTTTCTTTTCATTTCCTGTTTGTCTCCATGACATTAGACTCACAAGTAGGCAGTTTACATACTATGTGAGTGGCGACGGGCCAGGAAAGCCAGCTTTACAAAATAATTCAAGACACACTGTACCATGTGCAATAGCGAGGCGCTCGATTTCTCCTTGTGCCCCTGTCAGAAATGTGTTTACGTCTTTCACATAAAACTGTCAGGGAGTTGACAACAACATGGCTGACTATGATTTGGATTTTCGTTGCAAGTGTTCATTTTCTGATTATCATGAAACGGTGAGAAGGATTACCAGTAGTTTGGGATGATGGTCAACATGCGCTCTGCTCAAATTGTTGCCTTTAAATTCGAACTTCAACTTACGAGGAATCTTAACTTAGAATCAACTATATCGTTCGCAACTGAGCTCTGTAACCCTATTTCCCTGAATGCCCTGACAGTGACCTCGATGAATGAGAACATTCCTAGACATCTTAACTTAAGAGTATTTCGAGATACGAGGTATCTCTTGGATTTTTGTTATGCTTTAGATTACAATAATAATTTAACTAGAATACTCCCACGGACATTTTGTTGGACCTACTATCTGTGCCCTGGACCTCTGGCCGGGGATCGCCGGAAGCCGCCGTACTTATTAGATGGTGCCGAATGTCAGAGTATGTCAGTTTTATGTGTAACTGTACAAAATGAGCCACAGAGCTTACCTTCAACAGTAGCATGTTTACATAAAAATGCTAACACTTAGCATGTGTGCTAACGATAGCATGAAAACAATCAGCATGTTTCATATACCAAGTTATGCGACTCAAATATGTATGGCTGCGGAGATACATAAAACAAGTGTAAAATTAGATGAAAAAGTTAGCAAGCCTACGTTAGCTTGCTAGCATGCTAGCGTTTGCATGTTAATAGGTAACAAATTTCACTTACCAAGTTATATGACTAAAATATGTATGGCTGCGGAAATAGGAAAAAGTGTACCATTTATTGATAACAATTGTTGTGACTTAATAATAATTTCAGTCACAACTCTCTGAGCTGCTAGATACAGTGAACGCCGTAAGTTTTGCCCCAAAACATCCAGTCTAACTTGCTAGCATTAGCTTACAGCTTGAAGTCAAAAACATTTTGTTTTCCAACCTTCGGAAACCAAACCTTTAGTAGCGGTCCAGTTGTCACAGCATCACTGTGGACATCCCCCTGTTGCTGATGAAATCGCTCCTTTACCTGTGGCTTGGCTTATTGTGCCTGTCTAAAGCTGTTCTGGGTGGCACAGGGGCTTTGTTGCTTTACCGCCATGAACTGGATAAGTCCTTTCCACTTCCACCTTTTAACTCTCCCATAACATCACATGCAAAGTGTAAACTCTCAACTCAATCACAACACTGACTTTGGGCGATAGCATAACCAGGAATATGCACTTTTCCAACAATACCACTCGCTGCTGTCTCAGCTTTATTAACCAGCCTTCTCTGTTCGGTAACTTGGCTTTATGGATATATTGGATCCAATGAGACGGTAAGGCGCTAATCGGAATTAACTACAAAACCAAGTCCTGCTGAAAGAAGTAAATGCTTTACATTAGTAATACTGTATTACAAAATACAAGTAAGGTGGTCACGTTAGTGCTGGCCATGGGAGTCTTGCGTCACCTACTTACCCTGCTACAATACAAACCTCGGTACTGTATTTTGTTTTGCTATTGTATTGTTTTTTTTGAAACAATGTTTCTCATCCGAATTTTTTTTTTCTTTTTAAAAAGCATCCATCCATCCATTTCCTACCGCCTATCCCTTTCGCGGTGGGTCCTGGAGCCTATCCCAGCTGCACTCAGACACCAGTACACCCTGGACAAGTCGCCACCTCATCGCAGGGCCAAAACAGATAGACAGACAACATTTACACTCACATTCACACATCGCATGTTAAAATTGTGCTTTTTGGGAGTGCCAAGCACGGATTCAATTGATTTAAATTGATTTCAAATGCCAATTTTTATTTAAAATACGAGTATTCAGAATTCTGAGCTAGTTTGTAGACCGCAATGTGCTCATATGTTGAGGTACCACTGTATTATTAAAACTAACTTGGTATTGTAATTGCTTGTGCTGTATATCCATATTTAGATCTCTGACATGCCTGCCCAACCAACGAGTATCAAATCACAAAAATCAAGTAACTATTTAATAAAAATCTCTTGTGAACTGACTCTGGCAGAAAATGTGCTTTTCCATAGATTTTGTCCCGATTGTCACATCACAGCTGGGTTACAGTAATTTACACAAGACCCCACAGCCAATTTATCCACACAGTCTTCTGTGCGTTATTGGACATAAAAATAACTCCTTGGGTGAAGATTTGCCATTTGCCAAGCGACTAAACAGAACCATTATGATGTTACAGGCAAAAACTAAGCAAGAGCTGCAGTGTTGTTGGATGCACATACGCCACATTTCATTACATCATCTCCCAGCTACAGACTATTTTTGATTGGAGCTAAAGACCTCGGTAAAGTTAAAGTTAAGTTAAGTCAAAGTTAAAGTACCAATGATGATTGTCTCACACACACACTAGGTGTGGTGAAATGTGTCCTCTGCATTTGACCCATCCCTTTGATCACCCCCTGGGAAGTGAGGGGAGCAGTGGGCAGCAGCCGTGCCGCGCCCGGGAATCGTTTATGGTGATTTAACCCCCTAATCCAACCCTTGATGCTGAGTGCCAAGCAGGGAGGCAATGGGTCCCATTTTTTCATAGTCTTTGGAATGACTCACAACCTACCGATCTCAGGTCTGGCACTCTAACCACTAGGCCACTGAGTAGGTGCACTGTCTGCTGCTCTTCCCATCCATCCATCCATCTTCTACCGCTTAATCCCTTCTTTGGGGTCGCGGGGGGCGCTGGCGCCTATCTCAGCTACTATCGGGCGGAAGGCAGGGTACTTTAATGTTAAAATATGACTTCAGTTTTTTTTAAAGTTAAAGCTGCTGTATATTCTCTCTACAGCTATCTCGCTCACTTGTATCGTCGGTCCCTTTAAGGGCTTGAACATCATGTCTGACTGCTGTAGCGAGGTGAGCTCTTAAAACTGACTGCTCTGAACAGGGCTGTTCAGGGAGGATTTTAATTGTGCTTAACATAATGGAAATACAATTATTTATCTGCAGGGTTTGACTATATACTGTTAATGACAAAATTAATAATAATAATGAATTAACACACACTCTGTCTCAACTCTGATAGTAAAGACATTCGGCTTGCAGATGATCCTTATGCAAAACCTTTTATATCGCTATGAATGTCATTTTTTTTGTGTATTTTTTTAATTCTCTTCGAAGAGCCCTTGTTGTGGCTATAGTCGTTCTTTTACTATTAGGGGTCCAATAAAAGCCAAAGAAAAAGCAAATCGTGCAGAGCAAATACTTTAATGCTTGCTTTATGTAACTTCAAGCAAAACACAAAGGTGGATACAGTAGCCAAAATAGTACTGTCCATATTACTGTTCTGAATCAAGTAAAAGTAAAAAGTAGTCATCCAAAAATTACTTGCATGGGGCTCCACTCCGATTGAGATTGACCGTCATGTTTAAATTCTTCCATTTTCTAATTATTGTTCCAACAGTGGACCTTTTTTCACCAAGCTGTTTGGCAATTTCTCCAGAGCCCTTGTCTCTGGTGTCTTTGGACAGCTCTTTGCTCTTAGCCATGCTGAATGTTTGGGTCTTACTGATTGTATGGGGTGGACAGGTGTCTTTATGTAGCTAACGACTTCACACAGGTGCGTCTGATTCAGGATAATACAGTGGAGTGGAGGAGGACTTTTAAAGGCACACTAACAGGTCTGAGGTTCAGAATTCTAGCTGATAGACAGGTGTTCAAATACTTATTTTCAGCTGTATCACACGAATAAATTGTTAAAAAATCATAGATTGTGATTTCTGGATTTTTCTTTTTAGGTTATCTCTCATACAGTGGACATGCACCTACCGTGAAAATTTCAGACCCCTCCATGATTTCTAAGCGGGAGAACTTGCAAAATAGCAGGGTGTTCAAATACTTATTTTCTTGACTGTACATAGTCCGTGAAAAAGCTACTCAATTACTGAGTAATCTATAAGTAACGTCATATTTTTTTAAGTAGCTATTTTGTAATGGTACTCACAGTACAACCTGTTGTGTGTGAGTGTGTGTGTGTGTGTGTGTGTGTGTGTGTGTGTGTGTGTGTGTGTGTGTGTGTGTGTGTGTGTGTGTCTGTGTGCGTGCGTGCGTGCGAGAGAAACAAACTACAGCGTATGCAAAATATGCAGATTTTACAGTCTAATTTTACAGTATAATAGGACTATTGTTAGCATACGCGTAACCAAAACAAACAAAACAAACATTTACAACCGCAACAGGTTTGCTCTCGTTGGAAGAGGAATTCCTGTAAGATGAAGTGTGAACATTTCTACTGACACAGATGACAGGGCATGATAAAGCTGTTCTCTTTCACAGTTTGTAAGGTAAACATCGAAGAGGTGTGCTGCCTCGTCCGACTGCGAGTTACACATCGCCATGTCGCTTTTTACAGATTCGATTGGTAGAAATGGAGTCAAACGTCATCACTACAGTAGTGTTTACGCTGCATTGGTGAAACACAGTGATGTGACAATGCCCGCTGGTAAGAATCTCTCATACAAGCCAAACAATGAATCTTTGCAAGCAGTAATCAATAGATCATAAGTAAATTCAATGATGTTATAAATACATTTATAGCTAGTGCTAAGTAGCTCATTCCTAACAAATGCATTTTAGCTAGTTTTGATCTCCTGCCATACATTGCTATACAAGCTATGGTTTTAAGTCTTGTTTACACCAATGAGTACCGATCAGTTTAGGATATGTAGTTTTTTTTGGTACTAAAATCAGTTAATAAAACAGTAGCACCATTTGGCACTTTTTTAGTGGAGTACCAATCACACAGTGCAGTGTTGCTGCTGTCCATTGGTTCGTTTATTGACCCCAAAAAAATAATTTAATTTTTTGGAATAATTAGGGACAAATGGGAATCAAATAGCTTTGACAAGGAATCCCATCTTCAATCTTAAAAATATTAGACTCCTGAGCAGTGGTTGTCAACACTTTTTTTTACAAAGTACTACCTCAGAAAACACTTGGCTCTCCAAGTACTGATGTTTCTGAAGTACTCAAGTTTTGCATTCATTAAAACATGTGCAAACTGGACGGGTACACAAAGCTGATCTACTAAGCTAATGCGCAGACTTTTGCGTCTTTTAAGTGGCCAAAATAAGGAGCGCAATCCATTTAGTGTCATGTATATGCACAACATCGGCTGACCATCAGAACTTGCATATTGGGAGAAAATAATGCAAATGTATTTATTAAGCAGACACAGTTTGATTTATCAATTGATTGATTGAAACTTTTATTAGTAGATTGCACAGTTCAGTACATATTCCGTACAATTGACCACTAAATGGTAACACCCGAATAAGTTTTTCAACTTGTTTAAGTCAGGGTCCACGTTAATCAATTCATGGTATCAATTCAAGACTAAAACTATTCTGTGGGAGCAGTTTTACATCCTTTTTTAGTGCATCTGAAATGTGTGTGCAAACTGGCAGTTGCACAAAAAGGGCTGTGAGAAAGGAGGCGATCACTTGGCTTTTCTGTCCTATGTATGAGTGTCAAATGCATGAAAAACAAAATTAAAGATATTAGGCTTATTGTCTATTCGGCAATATAATTTCGTAATTTTATAGCTGCTGGATGACCAAAGTGGCTGATTAAAACAAATCAATACGTTTTGGTGTCTGCAGGCGTTTTTATTAATAACATTTGTTAGACTTCCTTTTATCGTCATTCAAATTTGAACTTTACAGTACAGATAATAACAAAATTGTGTTGCATTAGCTCATGGTAGTGCAGGACAAAAGAACAATAAGGTGCAGATATAAATAAATAGATTACTGTACAGATAAATATATTGTACTTTAGCATATGCATCCACATTTATGGATGTATGTTATATTGTCTTTATATTCCAGCGAGTTAATCCGTTTTTTGGGGGGGCCTGGGGGGATTAATATGATGCGTTCAAGAGTCTTATGGCCCAAGGGAAGAAGTTGTAAAAGAACCTGGAGATTCTGCTACGGAGGCTGAGGAACCTCTCTCAGGGGTCCAGCAGTGAAAACAGTTCTTGGTGGGGGTGGGAGGAGTCTCTACAGATTTTCTAAGCCTTGGTCAGGCAGCGGCTTTTTGCGATTTCCCGGTTAGGAGAAAGAGAAATCCTGATGATAATTTTTGTCAAATATATGGAAAAAAAACATTCTTTCCAAAAGCATTTTCTTGAATCTAGATCATTTCGGCGCAGGCTCGCAGTTAGTGCTAGCATCTCCAAGAGTGCACCTTCAGCGCGCTGAAAATGTGTGTTCCGATGTACAAAGTACATGTACATCCCACTGCTGGACTGCGTTAAAAACGGCCATAAAAATGAGTACATATTGGTCTGTTGCACGTTTGAAAACATAGCAAAACAGCATGATAACATGACTGTGCAGTAAATGAGTGTCTCCATGGTAAACGCTGCGCAGTACACGCAAAAACCTCATTTAAATAAGGCCGTCTTTCCCATTTTTGCACTTATCAATTGTGCGCACAGTCTTACGCTTGCTAATAGTGCATGTTTTTTCTTTAGTTTGCTCATGCCGTTTAGCATGTGGTTTTTGGATCTTAGTAGATGATGTATTTTGTTTCCTCTTTCTGTAATCATTTGCTAACTGGGTTGTATTGGTGTGAAGTCACACTGTTTGCATAGCAGACACAACTATTGCCATCCCAACTTCACAACCCACTTCAGTGGAAACAACACAGACTAGTATTGAATGTCACCAACTATTCCATGGTGGGCTGACCTTAATGGATAAGTGGTTGTTGAGGCTGATGCTTTGCCTCAAAATGATGGGCTGACCCAACTACAGTCTCCCTGTTAGCCTTGTCGAGCAGCGTGTCCAAGCCCAACCTCGGGGTTGGGGGGTGTTGTCCGTCCCACTTATCAATCTTACTGGGCTTGAGACCGCCTGTGTCGTCAAAGGATGATCTAAGCGTAAACACATGCATAGTGGCCTGTTTTCCAGGAAAAGCCTTCCACTGATGAAAAACAAACAAGCAGATAAGAGGAAGGCTCTTGATAAGCTCATGCTCAGCCACAAGAAACCACAAACAGAAATGCAAATTATTTTGGACCGAAAAGCCACTTTCACTCTGTGTGAACCTTCTCTCGGTGTCCTCACTATGACTTGTTTGTGTTGCTCTAAAAGCACATTCTGGAGATAAAGGACAAGTGCATGGCGTACAAGGAATTTGATTTGATGTGAAGAATGCAAAGCAGAAAGCGGATACACGCACGTTTGTTCGGAAGGAGGGTGAGGAGCAGGCTGCTTGCTGATAAAGCCACAACATTCATGTGGTTTCCGTGCATTTTTTTTGCAGCTTGAAGTTGATTTTAATCATGCATTAATGTTTATCTAAGTCACAAATTGGGCTCGTATTTATTACAGTATTAATGAGTTTGTTTGTGCAGGGATATACTATACAAATGTAGTACTTATCAACAACATTTCCAACCCTTTACAGTAGGCCTATTTTTGCCAGTCATACTTGACACAATTGTACACAAAGGCAATCATTTAAGGCAGCTAGCGAGTCTTAGAACAGCACTCATTAGACCGCAGGCCTCCGCCAAAGCTGATCTATCGGAATTTGATTGGCACCAAATGCTACACCTTTATAAAAACGCATCCGCATATGTCTCAATTTCATCATTCCATTAACTCATCTGGACATTGAGCAAAACCCATCTTGCAATGTTAACAAATATAGGAGTAATATCAGGATTTAGTTTTCTACCAAGGTGGAACCTTTAATGCTATAATATGCTTGTGTTTTGTATTACTTCCTGTCCAGCGCTCTTATTTTTGCCACCACGCCTCTGGTCTGAGCGCTGGCTGCCACACCTGTCCCAGATTGACAATCTGGACACACCTGTCTATACTTATAAATCAGGATGCTTATAGTGCCATCCCTGTCCTCTAAACAAGGCTGGAATATTTCCTTTGTTTGCTTTGCGCTTCATACGCCTGTTTACCGTTTGTGCACTGCTGTTGATGCACAATTGTGTCCTTGTGTTTCCTGAGTTATAATAAAGACAATGGCTTCTCTCCTGCACTTGACTGCCATCTCTGCATTCATGGTTTTAAACAAGACACAGGGTCATAACAACAGTCAAAATCAACGCATTCTGTTCTGTGTTGCTCGCCGATCTGTAACTTAGATCTCCAACCTAATTTTCCAATAGGGAGTTAAAGGAAACAAAAATGATCTGTTCCAGGGTCAACAATTGGCTGTCATAGAACCTTTACTAACCCTATGCAGGTAATGTATTTAGTCTTAACTATAATAATGAAGAATGATGTGATCATGTCTCCCATAACTTTATATGAATTATCACAGAAGTGTAAAAAATAGGTCAGACACTTCAAAGAGTAATATGTAAAAGCAGTACAGTACATGACTGCAACATCATCAGTATTACCAGCATTTCCCAAATTTCCTCATCACTTGGATGATGAATGGAAACTGCATCACAATGTTATACTACAGTGCAGGTCCCGGCAATTATGTTGCCTCAGGGGCCAGATTTAGAGAAAAAAATGTGTCTGGGGGCCGGTATATCTATTTAGGAACACTAATACAAAACCTCACAATAATGTCTGATTGAATGCTTAAAGGCCTACTGAAATGAGATGTTTTTATTTAAACGGGGATAGCAGGTCCATTCTATGTGTCATACTAGATCATTTCGCGATATTCCCATATTTTTGCTGAAAGGATTTAGTAGAGAACTTTCACGATAAAGTTCGCAACTGGAGAAAAGCCCTGCCTCTGCCGGAAGTTGCAGACGATGACGTCACATGTTGATGGCTCCTCATATATTCACATTGATTTTAATGGGAGCCTCCAACAAAAACAGCTATTCGGACAGAGAAAACGAAAATTCCCCCATTAATTTGAGCGAGGATGAAAGATTCGTGTTTGAGGATATTGATAGCGACGTACTAGGAAAAAAAAAAAAAAAAAAAGTTAAAAAAAAAAAAAAACGCGATCGCAATCGCGTTGCATTGAGACAGATTCATATGTTTTTAAACACATTTACTAGGATAATTCTGGGAAATCCTTTATCTTTCTATTGTGTTGCTAGTGTTTTAGTGAGTTTAACAGTACCTGATAGTCGGAAGTGTACGTCCACAGTTGGGTGTTGACGTGCAGTGTCTCGGGGAAGTCGACGGCAGCTGTACGGGAGGCACAAGCTCAACTGGTAAGTGGCGACTTTTCAACCACAATTTTCTCACCGAAACCTGCTGGTTGACATTCGGTTGGAATCCATGTTCGCTGTGATCCATAGGAAAGTTTCACCTCCGTGAATTTTAAACAAGGAATCACCGTGTGTTTTTTTGTGGCTAAAGGCTAAAGCTTCCCAACTCCATCGTTCTACTTTGACTTCTCCAATATTAATTGAACAAATTGCAAAAGACTCAGCAACACAGATCTCCAAAATACTGTGTAATTATGCGGTTATAGCAGACGACTTTTAGCTGTGTGTGTGTGCAGCGCTCATATTCATAACAGCCTGTGACGTCACGCGTACACGTCATCATTACGCAACGTTTTCAAGAAAAAAGTCCCGGGAGATTTAAAATTACAATTTAGTTAACTAAAAAGGCCGTATTGGCATGTGTTGCAATGTTAATATTTCATCATTGATATATAAACTATCAGACTGTGTGGTGGGTAGTAGTGGGTTTTAGTAGGCCTTTAAAACGTTGTGACAGACCACCTTAAAAAACTTAATGGAATTTTACAATTTTTTACTGAATGAGACACCAAGAATCTACATGAAAATAAAGAATGTTACAATATTAACTATGAAGGATAAAACAATGAATATTGACAACATATGAATGTCACAACCCCTCTCCATCGACATATCTAAACAGTAAAGCGAAACGCAACAAAAATGCAACAAACACAGCAAAATATGAAAGCGAAGGGTAAAAAAAACCTCACCTACAATCTGATATATCTGATACTGTATATCAATGAGCTTTAGAACTTTGTTGTAAAAATCTCCTTCCACGTCTGTCCCTGACACCCACATTTCAGACTGGCCTCTGTGGAAATGCTCCCAACCCACACCGCTTGGTAACTCGTCTGAGCTGCTGTGACTTATAGTACCATAGTAACTAATTAGATTACCATTGTAACTAATTAAATTACCATAGTAACTAGTATATCGTGCAAAAGCGCATATTTCAACCATTGAAATACTTTGTATAGTTCTAGACTTACGATCATTTGAAAACATCACTGCTCATCATAATGGCAGCCACACTTTCCATCTTAAAGATCTGTAAAAATGATTTGGGAATGTCCGGCAGGCCAGCTTGAAATGCTTAACGGGCCGCATTTGGCCCTCAGGCCTTAATTTGCCCGGGTCTGCTATAGTGGAACCTCAAAAATGCAGAGCACTCTGTGCTGTTGTATTTTTTTGCAATCAGAAATAATGGAAATAATCTATTCTAGGGTCTACATGTGGAAATTTAAAAACTTTTATTAAATGTATGCAGACAGTGGATCTTAACTTTAAAAGCCTATAACAATTATTTGACATTGCAGCTGCACTTTATCCATCCCTTTTTAATTTTAATTTCAGTGTAAAAATAAGTTATTGTAAACAAAAAAAAATTAAAATGTAAGTGTGCAATAAGCAATACAGTCACATTGGCAATGTTATATGATGACAGTTAGTTGTGTTGCAAATGAGCCTTTTGCATCCCCACTAGTGGACAAAGAAATTAACCACTGATACATGACATGAACATGTTGGTATAATTCCTAGTAGGATGCCAGCCATCTTCTTAGAGTGAGTCACTACTGAGCAACAAATTAAGAATGGTTGTCACTAGACTGTAGACCTTCTCCAAGGCTGAATGTTCCAATTTGCACACCTTTATAGGCAATTGTAAATTCCCCTTACAAGTCATACACACTCTATTACGGAGTAATGGAAATCTGTTCAAAGGTCAAACTGTGGCCATCATAAAACCAGCTGAATACAGGCATTACCATTAATAGCCAGTAATGGTTAGCTGGCATTATTCATCCCATTTTAATTATAAAAAAAGTAAACCCTTGTAAACTGTAATATGTAAAAGCAATATGTGACTCTGCGACTTCAGATTTTCCAGAACATTTCGGTCAAATCCCTAGTCGTCCAAAGTCTGTATTTTGATCCAAACTTTTGCACATGCTGAGGCATATAACCTCTGGTGGCATTCAGTCCATATTGGCCCATTTGGTTTTATGCGTGTGTTTGGGAGAGTAATGGGAAAAACAGTGGTGTAACGCAGTGATTCAGATGTAGCGTCTTAAAAATGTCATTTTTGTTTTGTTTTTGGAAGCGCTTCGTTTGAGCCACACTCGGAGTGGAAAACAGGCCCACGTCCAGCACATCAATGGTCCATGTGCTGCTTCTATTTACATGTGGATGCACCTGTGTGTTTGTACGCCCGCGTCCATGTGCGTGTTCCAGGGCGTATGTTTGCGTTTGAGTGTGACAGTGTATACTTTGTCGGCCTGGGGACACTTAGATTGAGTGTGTGTTGTCCTCTAGTGACGAAAGGGCGCATATGTGTTTGCGTGAAGACCTGGTTTCATGTGGGCGTGTGTTTGATAAACTGTGAGAGCATGTGGGAGACTGTTTGTCTCTTCAGTGGGGCGAGAGAGGGAGAGAAAGAGCAGAATGAGGAGGTGGACGGGATCTGCTTCCAGCCTCTATCTCCAAGTCAATCTGCTCACAAGCCTCTTTATCGCTCCCTTAGACAGAAGGGAGGGAGACAGGCAGAGAGAGAAACAAGGGACTACAAAAATAATGTCATAAGTGGAAAAACACAAAGAGGAAAAACGGCTTTAAGAAGATAGAGCGGATTTTTCTGCCTAAGAGGATCATCAGAAAGTCATCTAAGTCGTGCCCAGACAGCATCTGCTGTCAAGAATATTCATGCAATGCTTGTAACAATGTCACTTCATTAGGTACACAGTCCGATCAGGCCCAACAGCTGGAAGAATCAGTCGGATTGTTATAGTGTGACGGCAGATTTGTGTTACAATTACTGCGTAATGCCACCATTCATAATCTCCTTTGATCACTATATTGAATTAACACAGAGGATGGAAGCACCCTCTTTTGTCTTTTAGACACCATGTACACCGCAGAAAAGAGCTGTCAAAATATAAGATAAAAAGACTGGATTTTAAGAACGAATACAAAAACTACTGAAATTAACTAGCTGGAGGGAGAGATCATTTTACTTGATAAGACATACTAAATTAAGATTTATATGTTGGCCCTGCGATGAGGTGGCGACTTGTCCAGGGTGTACCCCGCCTTCCGCCCGATTGTAGCTGAGATAGGCGCCAGCGCCCCCCGCGACCCCAAAAGGGAATAAGCGGTAGAAAATGGATGGATGGATGGATATTGGCAGAGGGGTTAGTGCGTCTGCCTCACAATACGAAGGTCCTGATGTCTTGGGTTCAATCCCAGGCTCGGGATCTTTCTGTGTGGAGTTTGCATGTTCTCCCCGTGAAAGCGTGGGTTCCCTCCGGGTACTCCGGCTTCCTCCCACTTCCAAAGACATGCACCTGGGGATAAGTTGATTGGCAACACTAAATTGGCCCTAGTGTGTGAATGTGAGTGTGAATGTTGTCTATCTGTGTTGGCCCTGCGATGAGGTGGAGACTTGTCCAGGGTGTACCCCGCCTCCCGCCAATTGTAGCTGAGATAGGCGCCAGCGCCCCCCGTGACCCCGAAAGGGAATAAGCGATAGAAAATGGATGGGTGGATGGATGGATATCTATCAAGCTGCAGGGCTTTTAAGATTGAAACACAGTTTATTCTAAAAACAAACACTATTCATCTGGCACTTCTTAAATTTAAGAGATGTTGCAGAATCTTTAAACAAGATTTTCCATGTGGGGGAAAACCACAATTTCTTATTTAAATAGGTATTTTCTAAATTTTTAAACTAGAATAGAAAAAGTATATTTATTCATGCTAAAATTAAACTTCTGCAATGAGGTGGCGACTTGTCCAGGGTATACGCCGCCTTACGCCCGATTGTAGCTGAGATAGACGCCAGCGCCCCCCGCCAACCCAAAAGGGAATAAGCGGTAGAAAATGGATGGATGGAAAATTAAACTTCTGCGATGAGGTGGCGACCTGTCCAGGGTGTACACCGCCTTCCGCCCGATTGTAGCTGAGATACGCACCAGCGCCCCCCGTGACTCCAAAAGGGAATAAGCGGTAGTAAATGGATGGATGGATGGATGGATGAAAAATTAAACTTGATCAATGACTAAAATAAGTGAACAGCTCCTAAAACCAGGGACATTTCTCAAAATAACATTTTAAATCTTGGCAAGTGACAAATAATTTGCGTTGTAGTAGAAGAGTAGATTAGAAACACGTATAGATTTTATAACTTTGGCAGACGATAGTTTTTATTGCTATTGTCTTATTGTTATAATGCATGTTGAAAGAGCCGGCCCAAGGCATAAGCGAACTAAGCACTTGCTTAGGGCCCCGCGGCCACCAGGGGGCCCCCAAAAGCAATTAACCAAATTTTTATTTTTTTTTTATTTTTTGCATGTACGAGTCTGACTGATGATTTCTAAATGATCAAAGATATATTATTGTACAAAAACACTATTTTTGGTCAACAGAGTGCTGCCGCTGCTGATCTAGGCCTAGTGCAGGGGTCGCCAACCTTTACCACTCAAAGAGCCTTTTTGACCAGTTCACTAAATAAAGAAGACAATGGTAGTGCAACCATTCTCGCGAATGTCTGCTGGTGGTCACCCAAATAACAATAATAAGGCCATGCCATGAAGCCATTGACTTAGACGCCTTATGTAAAAATAATATGTAAAAAACTGCTTGCAAGTCCAGCAACATATTGTATGTGGCTTCCGCAGATACCCGTACACAACTGCAAGGGATACTGGGTGATACAGATTTCACTGAAGGTTGTGGTATAAACAACTTTAACACTCTTACTAATATGCACCACACTGTGAACCCACACCAAACAAGAATGACAAACACATTTCGGGAGAACATCCTCACAGTAACACAACATAAACGCAACACAACAAATACACAGAATCCTTTGCATCCATGACTATTCCTGACTAGATTATACACCCCGCTAGCACATTTTCAAAATTCAACCAGTGTGACTGTGAAACAACTGCAGGTAAAGTTTCCTATAGTCCTGTTATTTCCTGTAAGACTATTATGTATTAATGAATTATGGATACAAACAAGCACGTAAACAACAGTTAATGGCCAAGTCATTATTATTATTTTATTTAAATAAAGTACAACCAACACTTAGGTTGCATTAACTAGAGGAAACATGTTCTGCTCTCACTTTCAATATTCAAGACATTTTCAATAAAACTACAGTGAACAAAATTATGACGGTAGATTTACCTGCAAAAACAATTTCCCAGACCGGGCTGTTCTTTGCCTTGACCTCGCCCTTGAAGGACAGCGTCCCAGGTGTGCAGAAGCATGTATGCCCCCTCATCCCTGTTGAGGTTGTTGGCCCCTCACGTCCTAATTTCCATAGCTTCCTTTATGAAATGACTTTTCCTTGGCTGCCAGTTGTTGTCGCTTTGTGTCGTGTTCCGAAAGTTGGTGCCTCTCTGTAACTTACTCCCTTATAGGAGAATATGTTAACTGCAAGCTAGAGCTCTTCAATGTAAACAAAGGTGGGCGGATCGATACATTTGACAGTAACGATACCAAGTATAGTATCAATATATGGTTAATACCAGTGATTGGATTAATATTGTTTTTTTGTTTTTTGTAATGATTTTGTCGTTTTTGTTGTTGTTTACAAACTCTGGAAATAAGTCCATGGAAAAAAATAAAAGATTTTAATCATAGCCAGTAGTAATCTTGAAAATGTTTAAGTTTCAGTTTCAGCATTGGTTTGCTCAATACTGCTCCTTCCACCACCGTAATGTTATTTGAGCAATACCTAAATTTGTGGTATTGCAAAAACTAATGTAAAGTACCAATACAATAAAATAATTAGTGCCTAGTACATTAGAAGTGGAGTTATAACCATGTTCTAACAGAAAGTATCCAACTCCATCCATCCATCCATCTTCTTCCGCTTATCCGAGGTCGGGTCGTGGGGGCGGCAGCCTAAGCAGGGAAGCCCAGACCTCCTTCTCCCCAGCTACTTCGTCGGAGATCCCGAGAAGTTCCCAGGCCAGCCGGGAGACATAGTCTTCCCAACATGTCCTGGGTCTTCCCCGTGGCCTCCTACCGGTTGGACGTGCCCTAAACACCTCCCTCGGGAGGCGTTCTGGAGGCATCCTGACCAGATGCCCGAACCACCTCATCTGGCTCCTCTCGATGTGGAGGAGCAGCGGCTTTACTTTGAGTTCCTCCCGGATGGCAGAGCTTCTCACCCTATCTCTAATTTCGGCCGCTTGTACCCGTGATCTTATCCTTTTGGTCATGACCCAAACCTCATGACCATAGGTGAGGATGGGAACGTAGATCGACCGGTAAATTGAGAGCTTTGCCTTCCGGCTCAGCTCCTTCTTCACCACAACGAATCGGTACAACGTCCGCATTACTGAAGACGCCACACCGACCACCTGTCGATCTCACAATCCACTCTTCTCCCACTCTTGAACAAGACTCCTAGGTACTTGAACTCCTCCACTTTGGGCAGGGTCTCTTCTCCCCAACCCGGAGATGTCACTCCACCCTTACTATTAACCGTAAATTGGCAAGTAGATGAATATTAGTTTTGATAAGAGTTAGACTTAAACTTACTTTTTATTGTCATTTAAATTTGAACTTTACAGTACAGATAAGAACAACATTTTGTTGCATTAGCTCATGGTAGTGCAGGATAAAAAAGCAATAAGGTTCAGATATAAATAAATAGATTACTGTACAGATAGATATATTGTACTTTTGCATATGCATCCACGTTTATGGATGTATGTTATATTGTCTTTATATTACAGCGAGTTAATCCATTTTTGGGGGGAATTAAGGGGATTATTTTAATGCGTTCAAGAGTTTTATGGCCTGAGGGAAGAAGCTGTTACAGAACCTGGAGGTTCTGCTGCAGAGCCTGCGAAACCTCTTTCTAGAGTCCAGCAGTGAAAACAGTCCTTGGTGGGGCGGGAGGAGTCTCTGCAGATTTTCTGAGCCCTGGTCAGGCAGCGGCTTTTTGCGACCTCCTGGATAGGAGGAAGATGAGTCCTGATGATCTTTTACGCCGTCCTCACCACTCTCTGTAGAGACTTCCAGTCTGAGGCAAGTACAAATGTAATACAACTGGAAATTACGCAGTATGTTACTGCATTTGTCAAATTCGGAGCCTTTGTAACTGGTTTTGAAAGAGTTATATTAATGTTTACACACCGAATAATATATGGTGATATATATTGTTAACGCAGCAGGCTGCAATGTAAATTGCAATATACATTTTAGGCCATATGCCCATCCCTACACGGAACTATGCTCTGTAAACTATAGCAATATAGTAATCAACAAATTGTGTTGAGCAATGTTATGTTTACATAGGCATAATCTTTGCTTAATCTCAATAGCTTGTCAGTGAGTGAAAAAAATGATCTGTGCACCATGGAAATTGCGAGGCAATTGCTCTGCTGAAATTAGTGCTTTGGCGTGCTGTCTCTTGCGTCACAAAATCATGATCTGACAATTTTGCGGTTGTAAAAAAAAAAAGAAAAGGAAAATGCACTGAATGTGGTATTTTAACAAAGGCTGTATCTGATATGTCTGTCTGCCTGGATTTGCATACAAACAAAAAAAACAAAACAAGAATATCAGTTTGGACTGTTTGCACTGTATGGATTTAAATTACAATTCAGATGATGACGGTGATCAAGGAGAGTGGGGATGCTCCAGGATCACATGTGGCACTTCCGGGGTGTTTCAGAACACGTAATTCCCTGCCATGCCCTATTGGCTGATGGGTTGCTATGCTCCTCTCTTGCTCCTCTCAGCCCCAATCAAAGCCATCACAATATGAGTCAGCATCAGGAATCAGGTTCCGGCAAGTGAGAGAAAGGCAGGCGATATTCGGGGATGGAGGCTGCAACACAGCAGGAGAATAGGACAAAGTGATGGGCTGAATCGCTCAACTGTCATAGAGAGTGGAGGATGCTCAGTGCTGATGTTTGTCTCCACCTCTGTGCGATGCTACTGCAGTGTTTCCCAGCAGGCTTGGCACAATGGACTTGAACAGGAGCACCTTTTCTGCACTGTGTCAACCTTTCTCACTTTTCCCTCCCTCCTGTTTTATCCTCACAATTTCCCGTCTCCCTCCCCAACCACACCCCCCCGGTATGCTTTGTCTTCGCTCCGCCCTTATTCACATCTCACGCTGCTTCCCTTAAGACCGCCGCGGTTGCCATGGCGATGGCAATGTGCTGTTCCAACGTCAAATAGCCCGAATCCACCCAGGATGACTTCCTTGTTTTTTTAAGCACTTACATTCCTCCTTGCTCGCTTTCATTTCCATGTGCCAACGAGCCACGCTTGGTTTGGATGCATCCATCCATCTGCCGCTTTCACAGCCAGCCTCTGGATGAGATTTTCCTGTTTTTCTTGTTGTTGTTTTTGTGTGTGTCCCTGATCTCAGCTGTTGCCGAGCAGAGTTCATTCGGATTTGGAATCCTAGTTGACCATGGCACAGCTGACCTTGACAAATGAGCCGCTTCCTGGGGCCTCAACCTGTCACTGACTTTCATTTGTGTCATGTCTCCCCCCCCAGTGACACAAGTCTCACACTCCTTGCTTTGTCATTCATGCCGAAAGACGCTTGTAGTAGAAAGAAACACGTGGAAAGTAACAGAACTGGCGGCATCAAGTACATGATTATACTGCTTAGGGATTAGCCGCCTCCTTGGGCTATGCTTACCACCGATAGAGGAGCAGCTGGAGGACTAATCGCACGACCTGTACGATGTTCATACAAGTCACTTCAGTACAGGGAAATCAGGCGACATTTTAGGAGGCCAGCATTTTCAGTTGTCTTTAATTTTCAATGTAGAAGAATGGTATAGTGTATATCAATCAATCAATCAATCAAAGTTTACTTATATAGCCCTAAACCCCGAGTGTCTCAAAGGGCTGCACAAGCGACAACAACATCCCCCGCTCCGGTCCCACATCAGGGCAAGAAAAAAACTCAACCTTATGGGATGACAATGACAATGACAAACCTTGGAGGGGACCCTCGTCTTGGGCACTAGACGTCGAGTGGATCTATCCTAATAGTGTGAGAGTCCAGTCCATAGTGGGGCCTGCAGGAGATCATCTTAATTGGAGACAGGTCAGCAGTGCAGAGACGTCCCCAAATGATGCACAGATAAGTGGTCCACCCTTAGTCTCAACTTTGGACAGTTAGCACATTATCTGTGGTCACCGAATCTGTGCAGAAAAGAAACGGCAGATCAACTGGTCTGAAAGGGGGGTCTGTTTAAAGGCTTGAGTATACAAATGAATTTTAAGATAGGACTTAAAAGCTTCTACTGAGGTAGCATCTCTAACTTTTACCGGGAGGGCATTCCATAATACTGGAGCTTGAATACAAAACGCTCTATAGCCCGCAGACTTTTTTGGGGGGCTCTGGGAATCACTAATAAGCCAGAGTTCTTTGAACGCATATGTCTTGCCGGGACATATGGTACAATACAATCAGGAAGATAGGATGGAGCTAGTATCGTATTTCATTGAGCAGGTATTTATGGGTGGAGTCATTTTTTTCCCCATAAATCAGCTGGGATATGCTCTAGGCTCCTTAAAAAGATAAGCAATGAAAATGATGAATCATTGTTAGTGTATTGGTTACATAGCTGACGGTCACGTTCACAAGCACATTGTGATTCCTCTGTAGTTGGTCCAAGGTGTCTCCCTTTCTCTTCAGGACCCATAGCGTGCAGATGAGTGAAATTTTACTAACAATTTCTCTTTATTTTTTTGGTCCTGAAAATGAATCTCACATTTGTTTCCCATGACATCAATGGATTTTGGAGTAACGGGTAGATAACTCACTGTTCTTGGAACTATGGGCTGTGAATCTATGGGCGCCACACGATTAAATTCAATTTGATTCTTGTGGGGAATGATTCGCCTCAGTATCGATTCTGGATACAAACCGGTTCTTGATTCAAAATCAATACTTTTTTTAAAACATTTAATGCCAGTTTTATGACTAATTACATTATAAAATCGACAAACTGCTCTGAATTTTTTTATATTACTTCAAGGAAAACTGGTTTTGTTTAATAAAATTGTACCCGATGATTTAATAAAGTCAAACACAAATAAGATAATTATCCAACATGTTGTCTTTTCTAAAGTAAATCTATTTAGCAGATATGGGCATCTACATCAACATCATGATTTGCCCGTGTGGCTGAACAGAAGAGATACAAATCAAATCAAATCAAATCAATGTTTTGCTTTTTTTCAATCAATTAAGAATCGTTACAAAAAAAAATTTCAATTAAGGGATAATTGATTTTTTATCACCCCGAATTGGAACCTGGCCTGACTCGATTTACCGCGCCCTGTTGGTGTCATGTCTTCTACAGAACTGAAGCCCATTCACCCTCATAGACAGTGTGGCTAAAATCATATACAAGTATAATTTGATCACCTATTTGCATGTTTCTTTCACCCTGGTCCATGATTACTTCAAAACTGACATTAACAATATGAGCAAAATAGAAATGTAAAACAATTGCCATTTCAGTACTTCCCTGCTCTTCCTTCTCTTCTTCCACAGACACTTAGCGTGTGTTTCCAAACGCTCTTTCAGCATTTCTTCAAACATCTTGTGTGAAACATCAGTAGAAAGAGACGCAAAATAGAATACTACCGGCTTACCTTCTTTCTCTCTCGTTTTTTAAGCCGGTTCTGTTCTTTATCTATTCACTCGTTCCGTCTTTCTTTCGTCCCTCTAGTGGCAGTGGTTCTCAACCTTTTTTCAATGATGTACCCCCTGTGAACATTTTTTTTAATTCAGGTACCCCCTAATATACAAATAACAAAAAAATTGTTGAAAAATAAACGAGTGATTCAATTATAAATAAATATTTCTACACATAGAAGTAATCATCAACCCAAAGTGCCCTCTTTGGGGATTGTAATAGAGATTAATCTGGATTCATGAACTTAATTCTAAACATTTCTTTGCAAAAAAAAAAAAATCTTTAACATCAATATTTATGGAACATGTCCACAAAAAAATCTAGCTGTCAACACTGAATATTGCATTGTTGTATTTCTTTTCACAGTTTATGAACTTACATTCATATTTTGTTGAAGTATTATTCAATAAAAATATTTATGAAGGATTTTTTAATTGTTGCTATTTTTAGGATATTTAAAAAACATCCCACCCTTGGTATACCTTCAAGTACCCCCAGAGGTACGCGTACCCCCATTTGAGAACCCCTACTCTAAGGTATTCCTGATTTTTGGGATGAAATTTGACTTGAGTTAAAAAAAAATTCCGTCCAAACTCCGACCAAAACCCTTCTTATTTGAAGTCAGAATCATTAAAATGGTCATGTAAATTCCACTCCTCTCGCTTGTTCCGTCCCATTTTGCATAAGTGGTCCATACTTTTCTCATATTGCCATCATTTGGAAATGTTTTCAGGCTAACCACTTCTTTAGTCGTATTGCTATGACCTGCAACAATGCATCTGGCAGACATAATTGCTAATTCCCGGGTTTCCCCTAAATTATATTGGTTGTGGCGTGGCGCCACAGCAGGGTAAAATCCGCCTCACCTTAAAAATGAGGGTCTTTTACGTGGAAACAAATTCAGGTAATACGTTGTAAGAATTAATATATAGCAGGGGTGTCAAACGTACGGTACGGCCCATGGGCCGGATCAGGCCCGCAAACAGGTTTTATACCAGCCCGCAGGATGAGTCTGCTAAGTATGAAAATGAGCTGAAATTTTTGAATTAAAGAAACTGCTGGTCTAAATGTGTCCACTAGATTTCGCAATAGCAATTCTTTGTATCTTTTAGATTAGTGGTTCTCAAATGGGGGTACGCGTACCCCTGGGGGTACTTGAAGGTATGCCAAGGGGTACTTGAGATTTTTTAAAAATATTCTAAAAATAGCAACAATTCACAAATCCTTTATAGATATATTTATTGAATAATACTTAAACAAAATATGAATGGAAGTTCATACACTGTAAAAATTAAAATGCAACAATGTTGACAGCTAGATTTTTTTGTGGACATGTTCCATAAATATTGATGTAAAGATTTCTTATTTTGTGAAGAAATATTTAGAATTAAGTTCATGAATCCAAATGAATCTCTATTACAATCCCCTAAGAGGGCACTTTAAGTTGATGATTACTTCTATGTGTAGAAATCTTTATTTATAATTGAATCACTTGTTTATTTTTCAACCAGTTTTTAGTGTTTTTTTTATCTTTTTTTCCAAATAGTTCAAGAAAGACCACTATAAATGAGCAATATTTTGCACTGTTATACAATTTTTTAAATCAGAAACTGATGACATAGTGCTGTATTTTACTTCTTTATCTCTTTTTTTCAACCAAAAATGCTTTGCTCTTATTAGGGGGTACTTGAATAAAAAAATGTTCACAGGGGGTACATCACTGAAAAAAGGTTGAGAACCACTGTTTTAGATGATGCTATATATGTATAAAAAAAAATACACATAATGTTAGTGCACCAGTCGAGGAAAATGAGTAAACTACAAAATAACATCCTGTAATTTTATTTTTATATATATTTTTTTTAATCTTGATAGATTGATAATTGACACCAATGAGTTGACTGATGAACATTGTGACATCGTTTATTCGGAAAGTATAAATAACGACAAATAAAGATAGAATTTAGTGTAAGTGTAAATGTAAAAAATTAACACATACATTATGATTTGTACATTTTCAGAATGTGCTTGTTCTAGTTTTAATCAGAATCAGAATCCGAAAAGTTTTTATTGCCATTGTTTGAGAATGGGTTCACAAACTATGAATATTTCCTGGCGCAATCGTGCAACATAAAATACGTATAACACAGAATAGAATAACATGAGCCGTAATTGAGCTATCAGATCTTGGTATTGTTCACGTGTCTGATGGCCAAGGGGAAAAAACTATTCAGGTTGCGGGAGGTGTGGGTCTGGATGGACCGTAGTGTCCTGCCTGAGGGAAGAGGGGAGAATATTTTGTGTCCAGGGTGAGTGGAGTCAGCTGTGATCCGACCCACACGCCTCCTGGTCCAAACAAAACAATCTGAAGTTTTCTTTATTTTTAAGTTATCGTGCTGTGATTTTACCAGTCCGACCCACTTGGGAGTAGATTTTTCTCCATGTGGCCCCCGATCTAAAATTTGTTTGACACCCCTGATATAAATCCTATTTTTTATGCACTTTTGACTATTGATGCACTGAAAATTTCCGCCACCAAAAAATGATCAACCCTCAGCAAGACCCAATTGTCTGGAGCCCCAGCGGTAAGACTGAAGGGCCACCCATGGGGTGGGGGTTTCTCCAACCACGGCACGTGCACAGCCCTGCTTTGCACTCCATCCCATTTAAACAAGCCCCTAGTGCCAACTCGTTACAGATCTGACTTCTCTGACCTGCCTTGCTCTAACATGCAAGAGGCTGTTCACCTACAAGACCTGTCGGGGATTGGAGACTGTATCGGCGATTGTGCTGCAAGGGGGTTTCAGCTCCTCCTAAAACATAAAAAAGTGGTCAAATATGTACTTTTGTGTTTACATTTGATTGACTTAATATGCGCCAGAATGTGGTCAACTTTTGTTCAGAATCATCGTATACTTGCGCGACAGCTGACGTGACTTAATTTCTTCTCATTCATTCGGAGCGTAGAGTGGGTCATTCCACTCCAGCCAAACTAGACAGTCATTAGATAAATTTTCGGCTTTATCCCGCCCACGGAAGAAGTGCGTCCTTAGAAATGAATATGAAGTGGGCCCGGCCTGGGCTGGCCTGGACGCTGGCCTTCTGCATCTTGATTGGATGATCTGTTTGGGGCTAAATCCTTTTTTGGTTGAAAGAAAAATGGACAAATCGGTGTTCTTGAACTATAAAACACTGCCCGAGTATTTTTTCAATTTTCATTCCTGTTGACAAGGAGAATTTTACGATTTCTTTAGTTGACTTTCTTTATAAAATCTAGCATCTTTGTATATTTTATGTATTATTGGAGACTGTACTCATGTTTAGACAACAGCTTAATATTAGCTTCTCCTACTTAAAAGACCATCAGCTGCCACTGATATACGGCCTCTGTTACGTTGTACAATAATATCGATCCATTTTCTACCGCTTATTCCCTTTCGGGGTCGCGGGGGGCGCTGGCGCCTATCTCAGCTACAATCGGGCGGAAGGCAGGGTACATAGGTTGATTGGCAACACTAAATTGGCCCTAGTGTGTGAATGTGAGTGTACAATAATAATAATTATAAAAATAGAGCAAGGCCAAATCCCAATGTTCCCCCTCACCCACTACCACTACACCCTCGAAATGAAGTAAAAAGGGTTAGAGCTTTGTAATCTTCCCTAGGAATTGGGACACCACTTGCTACGTCACTGCGTAGTTTACGTTCGGGCACGTACGCGACTTCATAGTTTACACATTTGAAAATACTGGTGAATTGGAAAATTATCTCTGGCCCTCCTTCACTCAGAACGCCCAGATTCATTCCCCCGAGAATTGCAGTGATCCACATAGCAGACTGCCATGTTTTTGTTACGGTGAATGCCTAATTCACAATCACCCGATGATTCCCTGCTAAATAATCCAGTGTACACCACTTTAGAAATTGGAGTGATGCTGATTGGTGGTGTAGTGATTTAACCCAACTTCTTTTGCAACCCTAAAGAGGATATGCTGTATAGAATATATGGTAAGTTTAATACTGTTAGTATAGTAATTAACATAGCTCAAACGTGGAAAAATATCACATTTATGCTCCAACCCCGGTTGATACCTTCACAGGGAATAAAAAAAACTGAGGGATGCTGATTGGTAGCATAGTGCATACTCACCAACCTTGAAACTCTGAATTCGGGAGATGGGGGGTTCAGGGTTGAGGTGTGGGGGGGCGGGGTATGAGGGTAGCGGGGGTGTATATTGTAGCGTCCCGGAAGAGTTAAGGCTGCAAGGTATTCTGTGTATTTGTTTTGTTGTGTTTATGTTGTGTTACGGTGCGGATGTTCCCCCAAAATGTGTTTGTCATTCTTGTTTTGTGTGGGTTCACAGTGTGGCGCATATTTGTAACAGTGTTAAAGTTGTTTATACGGCCACACTCAGTGTGACCTGTGTGGCTGTTGACCAAGTATGTCTTGCAGTCACTTTCGTGTGTTTGTAGAGCCCGCATACAACATGTGACTGGGCCGCCATGCTGTTTGTTTGGAGAAAAAGCGGACTTGATGACAGGATGTAGAGGATGCTAGAGGCAGTGCCATCACGGCACGCATTCAATAATGTTGTCCGGGTAAAAAAATGGGAGAAATTCGGGAGAATGGTTGCCCCGGGAGATTTTCGGGAGGGGCACTGAAATTCGTGAGTCTCCCGGAAAAATCGGGAGGGTTGGCAAGTATGGTGTAGTCACGTAGTGGTTCACAAATAACTGATGCTGTTGCTGATGACTCTATTCCTGCTCAATGCACCTTGTATCTCCCCAACAAATATTCCAGCCTTTTGCCCTAAATCAGCTGGGATAGGCTCCTACCATCCTGCAAATTCTGAAGATTATGTACATTAGAAGATTGCATGGCTTGTTTTCCTGCAGGTGGTGCAGGCTTGATCCCTGGTTTGCATTGCCAAATACATTTTTTTAAAGCAGAAATGGACCTAAAAATCTCTCACCCCCTTTGCTCGCCATTCATCCTTTATTATTCCTCTTTCTCCTAAAGCCCCTCCCCCTTACCTGTCAAGACAACACAATGTGTGTTAAAAGCAGACACCACACACTGAACTTAACATCGCACCACAGTCCCACCCCCGATACCTCTATGCTCTTTGTTGGCAAGAAGCAGACAAACCTAAACAACATAGGCTAATGGCTGTTTAAAGTCATTATGTCTGCAAAGATAAACTGGAATGTCTGTGAAAGAGCATCACGCTGATGATGTGCAGGTATGCTGCTGCTGCTCAGGTCCATCACACTGGAGAGCCGTCTCTCCTTTTCTGGGAGGGATTAGGAGGCAGGCAGCGACGGGGCCTGGGAAGCATTTATGAGCAGGACATACGTACGAAGGATCTATGGCAGAACATGTAAGGCTTGTCTCTTGTTTCTCAGTCGTTTTTCTTTTTTGGTTTTTAGAATTTGCTCTACAAGTTATGCACCTCCTACACTAGCTGGCCCAGTGTGCCCCTCCATCCTCCAGACTTTGATCCAAGGACAGCCCACGCCTGCTAGAAAATAGGGATGCAAATATCTATGTGATGGACGATTCAATTGAAATTGCAATACATGGATTATGATCTGATTAAAAAAATGTTTATTTAGAAAACAGAACAATTGGATTTAGTGTATGAAAAATTGAATAAGATTCGATACGGTGTATAAACGATAAGATTCTATTGTTGACATTTGTTGGATACATTGATTTTTACACCACAAAAAAACAAAAGCATTCCTCCTCATGTTAGGGGATATTTTAGTTAAGACCTTTGCGTAAAGCACTCAGACTAGATTTGTCCAAGCTTAGTCTGTTAGCATGACCTTATTAAAGCTACTCAGATGAGAGGCCAAGCGTCATCTAAGATAACTGATACAGTGGGGCGAAAAAGTATTTAGTCAGCCACCGTTTGTGCAAGTTCTCCCACTTAAAATGATGACAGAGGTCTGTAATTTTCATCATAGGTACATTTCAACTGTGAGAGACAGAATGTGAAAAAAAATCCAGGAATTCACATTGTAGGAATTTTAAATAATTTATTTGTAAATTATGGTGGAAAATAAGTAGTTGGTCAACCATTCAAAGCTCTCATTGATGGAAGGAGGTTTTGGCTCAAAATCTCTCGATACATGGCCCCATTCATTCTTTCCTCAACACGGATCAATCGTCCTGTCCCCTTAGCAGAAAAACAGCCCCAAATCATGATGTTTCCACCCCCATGCTTCACAGTAGGTATGCTGTTCTTGGGATGCAACTCAGTATTCTTCTTCCTCCAAACACAACGAGTTGAGTTTATACCAAAAAGTTCTATTTTGGTTTCATCTGACCACATGACATTCTCCCAATCCTCTGCTGTATCATCCATGTATCCATTTTGGTATAAACTCAACTCGTCGTGTTTGGAGGAAGAAAAATTTGTTAAGGAAAGAATGAATGGGGCCATGTATCGTGAGATTTTGAGCCAAAACCTCCTTCCATCAGTGAGAGCTTTGAATGGTTGACCAAATACTTATTTTCCACCATAATTTACAAATAATCTCTTTAAAATTCCTACAATGTGAATTCCTGGATTTTTTTTTCACATTCTGTCTCTCACAGTTGAAGTGTACCTATGATGAAAATTACAGACCTCTGTCATCATTTTAAGTGGGAGAACTTGCACAATCGGTGGCTGACTAAATACTTTTTTGCCTCACTGTAACTGAATGCCATGAGAGTAACAATAATCTGATGAATGAAAACACCCACAGGCACATTAATCTTCAAAAATAATAAAGCACATTCTATAAATGTGACAGGCTACCAGTATTTTTAATTTTTTGAAACACAACTTATATCTCCAAAGATTTTAAATGAACAAAAAAGGCAAAAATATACAGTATCTCTTTTCCCGAAGTTAAATCAAGTCAGTGTCATCACAGATGCCTGCGGATTGTAGCTAATGGCTTGACTGGGGTCGGGACTTCCACGACAAGAAGTGACGTGTGTTGTGGAGTGAAAGGTAAAAGTAAAAGAGAGTGGGACACAGAGATTGAGCCCGTAATACAAGAACGTATTTAATTTTGTGGAATAAAGCAAGACAAATTGGGAATCTGTCTGGGCCTCCGTTCCTTGGGATTTTACAATATTGACGGACGGCACGACACGGAGACGGTCGGCAGTGTTGAAGTTTCGTGTCTTGTGGGTATTTATTTGGCGGGCAGCCGTGACTCTTGCGTTGTTTTAAAAATAACCTGGTTGTTAGTCTTGCGCGACACCCGGTCGATGTACTGTATGTATATATGGTCCGTTCTCATCTCCAGTTACGTAAGTAATCGAACGAAGCCCGTGACTCTTTTCACAGAAAACCCTGGATCTTGTGTCGTTTTAAAGACAAAACCTGTCAACTGATTTCTAGTTTGGCCCGATAACCGGTTTATGTATCTACTCTCGATTAACCTAAGGGATCACAGTTGAATCGTATAGATTGAGAGGGCCATGACCGAACCGCCCACTTCTTGTACTGGATATCTGTTTGCATGGGTTTATCATTAACGACCCCACTAGAAAACAGCCAAAAGTGTTCATGATACTGTACATAGTTGTGTTATTGGTAATAATGTTATCCAAAAGTGCTGTAGAAAAAGGGTAGTAACCAGATCAAAAAGCTAAGGCCTCATTTACAGTGCAAGGTTGGCAAAAGTAATTATATGCAAAATCTATTTGTGTCTAAAATAAAAAAAAAAAAAAGGGTCAGTGAAGTGACCTGCATGCGTACTAAACATGACGCTGCAGTGTGTTTGCAGAAGTAAACATAGCTCTGAGGTCTCAGTCCCGGCGCACTTGTGGCAATTTGTGGCAATTTCAATAATTTTGTGCAACCAGAGTTTTCTTAAGTGAATTATTTCCCGTAAAAGATTGAAACGAAAGATAGCAAAAATGTTGCCTATGGCAGTTTGTGGGGACCTACTGGATATCTATTCCAGCAGTGACATGCACTGACCTTTACTCCAGGTGAGGAATAGATGCCTTTGGAGTTTTTTCTTTCATTTTTTTTAACTTAAATGTATATGATATAATCATTAGTAATACAGGTTGCCCATTAAAATAACAAAGAAAAAGAAAGGAGTACTGTAATTCCCTTTCCTAAAAATGTTATGATAATAATGTTATATGATAAATGGGGCCATGTCGTTTTCAAATAGTTTCTGGTTCTATTTGTATTTATAAAATAAATACAATATTTGGCGTGTTTTTTACCTTTCTGTATTTGTATCTTAAGCAGCGCTATCTATCCTTCATGACAACATACTTTGTATTAGTCTTGTCCCGATACCAATATTTTGGTACTGGTACCAAAATTATTTTGATTCTTTTTGGTACTTTTCTAAATAAAGGGTACCACTAAAAAATATTGCATTATTGGCTTTAGTTTAACAAAAACTTTTACGGTACATTAAACATATGTTTGTTGTTGCAAGTTTGTCCTTAAAGGCCTACTGAAACCCACTACTACCAACCACGCAGTCTGATAGTTTATATATCAATGATGAAATCTTAACATTGCAACACATGCCAATATGGCCGGTTTAGTTTACTAAATTGCAATTTTAAATTTTGCGCGGAAGTAACATGCTAAAACGTCACGGTATGATGACGCGTGCGCGTGACGTCACGCATTGTAGAGGACATTTTGGTCCAGCAACGTTCACAGCTATAAGTCGTCTCTTTTCATAGCATAATTCCACAGTATTATGGACATCTGTGTTGCTGAATCTTTTGCAATTTGTTCAATTTATAATGGAGACGTCAAAGAAGAAAGATTTAGGTGGGAAGTGGTGTATTGCGTTCGCCTTTAGCAACACAAACAGAGCCGGGGTTTCCTTGTTTACATTCCCGAAAGATGACGGTGAAGCTTTACTATAGAACCGAGCGGTCAAGCAAACATGGTTCCCTACCACATGTCAACCGGCAGGATTCGGTGAGAAAATGGTGGTAATAAGTCGGCTCTTACCGTAGACATGAGCGGAGAGCTTGTGTCGTTCTGCACCTGTCAAAGAGGCAGCTGCAGACTCTCTTGCCTCCTCCCACCGGCTGCCCCCGACCGCCGGATGCTTCCAACGTGGAGGAAGCATCGACTGCCTTGCCTCGTCGAGAAACGTGGCTTCCCTCGGAGACACTGGCGGTCACCACACCCGCGGACACACCCCTCCGACCTTCAGGTTGTACAGGTACGACCATATAATCTCACTAAAACACTAGTAACACAATAAGCAGATAAGGGATTTTACAGAATTATCCTAGTAAATGTGTCCAATAACATCTGAATCGCTCTGCCATCTAGTTATTTTTTTTTCTTTTTCTAGTCCTTCACTCTCACTATCCTCATCCACAAATCTTTCATCCTCGCTCAAATTAATGGGGAAATCGTCGCTTTCTCGGTCCGAATCTCTCTCGCTGCTGGTGGCCATGATTGTAAACAATGTGAGGATGTGAGGAGCTCCACAACCCGTGATGTCACGCGCACATTGTCTGCTACTTCCGGTACAGGCAAGGCTGTAAGTTGCGAACTTTATCGTCGATGTTCTCTACTAAATCCTTTCAGCAAAAATATGGAAATATCGCGAAATGATCAAGTATGGCACATAGAATGGACCTGCTATTCCCATTTGAATAAGAAAATCTCATTTCAGTAGGCCTTTAAATAAAATAGTAAACATACAAGACAACTTGTCTTTTATTAGTAAGCAAACAAAGGCTCCTAATTTAGCTGCTGACTATTGCAGTAAGCTATTGTGTCATTTCTCATTATATTATTTTGTCAAAATTATTAAGGACAAGTGGTAGAAAATGTATTATTAATCTACTTGTTTATTTACTGTTAATATTTGCTAACTTTCTGTCTTAACATATTCTATCTACACTTCTGTCAAAATGTAATAATCACTCTTTCTTCTGTTGTTGTATACTTTACATCAGTATTGGATGATATCATGAATTTGGGTACCAATTTCCTGAGGGAACTCTCCTGAAGGAATCAATAAAGTACTATCTATCCATCAATCCGATACCAAGTAGTTACAGGATGATACATTGGTCATATTCAAAGTCCTCATGTGTGCAGGGACATATTTCCTGAGTTTATAAACATGATATAAATAAAGAAAAAAACTGTACCTTTCAGAGGCGGTATAGTACCAATAATGATTCATTAGTATCGCGGTACTATTCTAATACCAGTATACCATACAACCCTACTTTGTATGATCGCTTTTTTCGTCTTAAAGTCAAGTTGTGAGGAGTATTTGATTTTGGATATCTAATCCTCTTATTTCATTCCATTTAAAGCACTAAATCAACGTTTTTGCATCTGACAAACCCCCGCACAAACATATTCCTTTCTGTATTACAATTGTTGTTTAATTGTTATGAATTGTACTATGCAATCTACTAATAAAAGTTTCAATCAATCAATCAAATTAGAACACATTTTTGAGGATGCCTCTTCACAAAAATACAAAGACAAAACACACAAAGTAAATATTTCAATGATTCAAATTGAACTCTTAAGGTATGTTGAGGTATCACATGTTTTTTTTTGCTGCCTAAGAAGTACAATTTCCCCCTAAAAATAATCTCCTGTTTTTCTATCATTACAATGCGTGTTGTATTATTTCAGTTTTGTCCACAAAATGTCCCTTTTCTATTGATTTCAACATATATTTTGTTTACAAAATCCCCCTAAATTATTTTGACGACAAGATGGCACATTTTTTATTCTGCTCAACCTGCAAAAAATATAATCTGATTGTTAATGTATGGATGTTAATGTTGATTGATGATCAAGGCCATATTTTACTCATTTTGTTTATTTTTTCTACTGTCTTTTTGTTACCCTGCCAAAAGTCACACACATTTGCTTGCACCTTGTTGAATTCTACAAAATAGTTGAGCGGCAGGGAACAATGTTTGCAAATAGTTTGGCAGGAAGCCCGACTATTTGAAATCCACACTGCATCGTCCGACATACAAACACATCCAGTCGTAAAACACTGTAGCCAAATGGCACATTTCAACAGCTCGTATGCTTTGAGAATGCGCCTTATGATGTACTCTGAATCTAAGATCCATGGTGACAGTCAACATTTCCTCTGTAATGCTGACGTCACTGATACTCACATTTCTAGCAAATACATGCACCGCTTGCCAGAGGTGGGTAGAGTAGCCAGAAATTGTACTCAAGTAAGAGTACTGTTACTCTAGAGATGTATTACTCAAGTAAAAGTAAGGAGTAGTCACCCAAATATTTACTTGAGTAAAAGTAAAACGTATGTTGTGAAAAAAATACTCAAGTACTGAGTAACTGATGAGTAACCTGTTCGTTTAATGATGACGGCAACAAGTAATGCACAAAAACACAAAAAAAGCAATGAACAAATTCACAGCCAGGAATATCTCTTAAGCAACTAAAACAATAATATATATTAAATAATATATATTTGGTTTTACACTGTATTAAAAAAAAAATTGAAATTTAATTTTACCTTTGCAACCTCATTATACTATTGTCTAAGTTTTATATTCATAAATATAAGTTTCTCAATACCCGACCTGTTTTTTGTGCCTTTAAAAAAAAGATTTCGAACTCTAAATTAAAACGCTCTACCTCTAACAACCAAAAAGCTGTGAAAACGATGATGCTGTGTTGCAAATTTAAGTTATTTACTGAGATTGAGTGAGCCTATGGCTTTGCACTTTGTTTATTTTATATATATATATATATATGTATATATATATTGTTTTTTTGCATTTTATTTTAGTTACTTTGAATTTACACCCCCCTGGCACTGTTTTGTATGGTTTTTATACTGTTTTGTACTGTTTTTGTACTTACTTTGATTATTATTTTCAACTGTTTGTTAAAATTTAAAGTACCAATGATTGTCACACACATAATAGATGTGGCGAAATCATTCTCTGCATTTGACCCATCATCTTTAATCATCCCCTGATAGGTGAGGGGAGCAGTGGGCAGCAGCGGTGCTGCGCCCGGTAATCATTTATGGTGATTTAACCCCCAATTCCAACCCTTAATGCTGAGTGCCAAGCAGGGAGGTAATGGTTCCCATTTTTATATTCTTTGGTATGACTCGGCCGGGATTTGAACTCACGACCTACCGATCTCAGGGCAGACACTCTAACCACTAGGCCACTGAGTAGCCCACTGAGTCGTAGGTACATTTTGAAATTTTTGAATAAAGGTTTATGAAAAAAAGTGTTCAGTTAATCACGTGATTGCCTGGCTCTGTTTGATTGGTGAAACGGAGTCAAACGTCACCAGTGACTGCATTTGATTGGTGAAATGCAGGCATGTGATAGATCCTACTTTGAAGGTCTGTCTGACAAAACAAACAAAGCATGCATTAACAAATCGATAAAAATCAGTAGCGAGTAGCGAGCTGAATATAGATAAATGGAGTGGAGTAAAAGTAGCGTTTCTTCTCTATAAATATACTCAAGTAAAAGTAAAAGTATGTTGCATTAAAACTACTCTTAGGATTACAATTTATCCAAAAAGTTACTCAAGTAGATGTAACGGAGTAAATGTAGCGCGTTACTACCCACCTCTTCCGCTAACCCACCCTCGTGCACACGTCTCATCCTGTAGAATGCAGGAGGGAGTGAGTGTTGATATTGGGGAGCGGTGGGGATTGTGTCGTAGGATGGTGGATCTCTCCACACTGTAGCCCCCTGCCAATACTGGGTTCCCTCTGCTGACAGATTAGATCATGGACCACAACCACAAGGAGAGAGCAATTAGGTTTGTGGAGTTTAGGGAAGCACCGCAACCAGACTAGCGTGTCAAAACTTGGCCACGCTCGTGACCTTTTGGAGTTCTTTTGTGCCGCAGATGAGGCGTGCGCTATTAAGTGTGCTGACCTGTTAAGACACGACACCCTCCGCTGCCCCTTACAAAACCTGCCACTGCTCCCGAGACACATCACAAATTCTCCAAGGGCTGGACTCAGACAAAACCTGGGAGATCCCAGCAGATGACTCATCTTCACTGATTTGGTGTTGTGACGTTCAATAACCAGGTTTCATTGAGACTCACATTGTTCTTTTCTTCACTCAGCAGCTACAAGCCCCCAGAAACATTTCACTGACATCTGACCCTTCTAAGCTGGAAATAATCAGGGGTCTCATCTATAAAACTGGAAATCTGGAAAAAAAAGTTGCTGTCAAATCATTCATTACAATGAGTAATTTTATGAATGAATGAATTGCATCCAAGCTTTATTGGTTGTATTCACCAGACATCACGTCCGGCTCATTAAATATGCGAGGCTCTAAGTGGTGGTCGAGCGAGCGTCAGTTGTCAAAACGTTCTCGGTGGCATTTTGTCCAACTTGAAGAAAATTGCCATATGCTTGCATTGTTTCAACCTATTGGAACAGTTGAAATAAAAAAAAGGACATACTTTTCTTCAGAGTTTCTTAAGAAGTAATCAAGGAGGGTGAAGGAGTGCAAGATTTTTTGAAGCAATGATGGTAAAATTTGCAGTGATCACGTTGTTAAAGGGGGCAGTACAGTGGTAGAGGGGTTAGTGCGTCTGCCTCACAATACGAAGGTCCTGAGTAGTCCTGGGTTCAATCCCGGGCTCAGGATCTTTTCTGTGTTACTACATTATTATGATATTATTACTACAAGTGTTTTGTAAACCACCAACTCGCTGAGTCCAAATAAAAGGATAGGATAGGATAGGTCTTTATTGTCATTGCACAAGTACAACGAAACTTTGTTTTCAGCACAAACCTGTTCAAGATTAGACAAACAAACAGTGTACAGGGTTACAGAACAAGAACGCTAATGGGTCGCCATAAGGCGCTCCGTAAAAGATGGGAAAAAGGTCAACGCTGGCAAAGGCTGAGTAAAAAAATACAATCCAGACTGGGCTCCTGAGCGGGCCCAGTCTGGAGTGGGAAAAAACCTCCTTAGCAAAGCACATATACATATTACAACATGCATCTCGAGATATCTAGCAACAGAGGGAAGGTAGTTCAAAGTCATGGTAGTAGGCTGCAGCTCTCAGGCGCTGACCATCCATTCATCACCCCTATGGGATGTGCGTCGAGGGCGTTGGATTGGGGGGGAGGGTGTGAGTGTGTATGTGTGGCGTATATTTTTGTGGATGTGTGTGTGTGTGTAAGCCCGTAGTGTGTCTCTGTTCCGTGGCCTTGATGTATTGTGCAGTCGCTAGTCCAAAGTCAACAACAACAGGTGTGTGTCTATGAGAGACAAGAAGGGAGTTTGTTGTGTCTTCGCTGCGCTGTCCTTCGGGAGAGTCTCGAAGCCAGGGAAACAATCCAAGTTAGAATGATTTTTTATGCTCACAGCAAATGTGAGCAAAAGCAGAACGAGTTAAGCTTTCACTGTTAATGCATGGCTGAACCAGCCAGGTCTTCAGTGGTGTCTCCATTACGTTTTCATAACATGGTCACTACTGCCTAGTTTCTCTTGTTATATTCTTATTTTACTGTTATATTCTTATTCCCATTGTTGCTTTTTATTTTTAATCTTATTGTAAAGTTTCTCTATTTTGTTTCCATTTAAACCCCCATTATTTACTTTTTACTTTTTTAAATTGATCTCAACTCTGTACACTGCTGCTGGAATTTTAATTTTCCTTAAATAACTCTCCTGAAGGAATCAATAAAGTACTATCTATCTATCTATCTATCTATCTATCTATCTATCTATCTATCTGTCTGTCTGTCTGTCTGTCTGTCTGTCTGTCTGTCTGTCTGTCTGTCTGTCTGTCTGTCTGTCTGTCTGTCTGTCTGTCTGTCTGTCTGTCTGTCTGTCTGTCTGTCTGTCTGTCTGTCTGTCTGTCTGTCTGTCTATCCATCTATTATCTTTATGATGGGTTTTAACATAATGGGAAAATGAAAATCAGTGAATCAAGTGACACTCGCAATTTGTTTACAAGGACGCATCCTTGCAAGATGCAAAGTTAATTCATGAAATCCCGGCAAAAACTATGCATTATTTATCAGGAAAAGTCTTGATACCAATCTCCTTGACCCAGCCAAACACAAAGAAGCTGTAGGCCTCCTTGCTTTTCCAAGTTTTCATCTGTTTTGCAGATATTTTCGACATTTTTGGGAACGCGACAGACGGATAATCCTTGAAATCCCTCGGCAAATCTTTTTTTGATAACATATAGAAATTGATTCTATTGCATATGTCACGTCGGGGTCGCATGTTAATGCCTGGTCGTTTTCACGGAATGCGTGCAGGTAGGAGATTATTTATTTGTCACAAATCATATGACGGATACAAACATGCAGGAAACAAACTAAAGCTAAGGCAACAATTTAGCATAGGATTCAGAAATAGGAATAAACCAACGTAACTTGTTGCCTGTAGCAAATAACGAAGCCAGACCGAGTGTGGCGCACAACGTGAATAAATAGCTCTCTGATTAGTGCCCGGCAGCAGATGAGCGTGCCGAACACTAATCAGAGGCAGGTGAAACCAATCTGCACCCATAGTAACCAAAACAAACCCAGGGGTGCATAAAACAGGAACTCAGGGAGTCCAAAATTAAGCAGAACACGACTAAAAAAAACATGATCCGGGCAACGGATCATAACAGCATCGTTAGATTTTTTGCTCATATCTGCTTTAAGCTGTAATATCTTTTATTTGGATAGTCCGAACTGTTTGTTGCACGATTGCCATATTGGTTTGGTTGCCACCACGTTTACGATAACTAAACACATACTTGCCAGCCCTCACAATTTTCCGGGAAACTCCCTCAGTGCCCCTCCCGAAAATCTCCTGGGGCAATTGTTCTCCTGAATTTCTCCCGAATTTCTCCCGATTTCCAACCGGTCAACATTGTTGGGGGCGTGCCTTAAAGGCACTGCCTTTAGCGTCCTCTACAACCTGTCGTCACATCCGCTTTTCCTCCATATAAACAGTGTGTCGGCCCACTCACATAATATATGCGGCTCCTCAGACACGCGGAAGTGACTGCCAAGCATACCTGATCAACTGCCAAACAAGTCACACTGAGGGTGGCTGTATAAACAATTGTACCACTCTTACAAATATGCGCCACACTGTGAACCCACACCAAAAAAGAATGACAAACACATTTCGGGAGAACATCCGCACCGTAACACAACATAAACACAACAGAACAAATACCCAGAACCCGTTGCAGCACTAACTCTTCTGAGATGTTACAATATACACCTCCGCTACCACCAAACCCTGCTCCAACTCAAATCCGCCACCCCACCTCAATTTACAGTAATTCCACTTTTTTGGGGGGGGGAACCCAATCACATTACAACAACTATTTAAGTAACATGAGATTTTAACCCCCGCTCTCCAGTCATAGTTGAAATATCATCGCATATAAAGAAGAATAAATGAGTGAACTTACTTTTGACCTTTACATGTCCTGCAGTGGATCAATGATGCAACCGCCTGTGGATTACAAGACTTGTGGAATATTCCATATTTTCACAGGAACATTGTTTTAGAGGCAGGGGTGTCAAACTTGTTCTATTTGAGGACCACATGGCAGGTATGGCTGCCCTCAGAGGGCGTCTTGTAACAGTAAATAAATGTATGAATGCCTAATTGCCTCATGACATATACACATTTTATTATTATATTTATTTACGTACAACTTGAAAGATAAGTTGTTTTGTAATCATAAGAGAGGGGGACAAACAGAAAAAGCTTTTATAAAATAAGTATTTGTTTTTATTTTAACAATTTTTTTGGTGGAATATTAGTTAAAATAATGTTTCTTGCATGAGCAGATAGTTTTAAAGTTTAAACAACATGCAATTGCAAGCAGTATATGCATTTTCTCTGTCATAATTTAAAGATGTTTTATTGATGCACGCTATTTCTAAGATTTTGTGGGCCATATCAAACGATGAGTTGGGTCCCCAGGCTTTGAAATGTTTTTCAGGCTTTTTGAGGGAAAACCCATGGGAGACTCGACAATCTACATCTTTTTGTTGTTAACATTTTTTTTAATTATAGTTGGAATGAGAAGTAACACTAATATGTAACAAATATAACATTTCTAAAGAACGTCTGCATGGTGTATGTCTGGACTCCGGGATGCAGAGACGTTAGGCAAGTGCAGGAAAGAAGCCCCTTTTTTATAAGGGAATACGCAGGGAACACAAAAAACAAACAAACAAAAAAATCTGTGACACTGGGAAGTGCAAAGACAGGGCTGGCAGGGAAATCGTCCTGATTGACAATCAAGGACAGGTGAGGGAGCCTGCCCTCAGACATGAGAAGTGGTGGAAGAAAACTGGAAGTGAAAACAAAAAAAAAAGAGCGCGAGACAATTAATAATGCAGAAACTCACAGAAACTACTAGTACAATTCAGAGATCATGATAGAAAGAAAAATATGTCTAATTATACGAAGTGGGGATAAGAAACAAATGCTGTTTTTTCCACTGTTCAAGGTCGTTTAAATTAATTTGCAACACACTTGAAAAAAAAAAAAAATACATATCGTGTATTTATACACTTTTCTTTCCTGGGGACACAAATATCTCATGTTTATTACACGCACTAAAGGGAGGAGAAATAAACCCCTCTGGCCTCCACCTCCACCTTCTGTCCTAACATTTCCCCGCTTTGCTCCGTGCTTGCCTATACATAGACACATCTTCAGGGGAAGCGCTTTTCCAGAAGGTTCATTCCTGTCTAATATTACACTCCAGATATGATCTTGTTTAATGAATCGGAATTCTTTCCTCCGCTTGGGTATCCGTGACACCTGGCAATGTAACCTGGACTGAGAAAGACAGAGAGCGAGACGTGCAACCACGGGCGTGCTGGGACTCGCCCCGTAGCCAAGTGGGAATAGGGGGTTGGGGCCGACAGACAAGATGGGGGTTGTGTTGGGGGGGCATGCGAAAGATGATTTTGTGTAATTTTGCAAGAAGCAGTCTGCCACTGATTAGAATCTGACTTTCGGCACCTCACAAGAAGAACCCCCCCCCTCCATTTCGCTCGCAAGTATCTTCTGAATCTGAGCGCGGCAAATCAGACCCAGATGTGAAGTGGCTTGTGACCCTGACGACAAATTGGCAAGGGCAGACCCCCCCCCCCCCGCCCCTCTCCTGGCTCGGGTAGTGTCAGCTGCACAAAAAGCATTGGGACGACTTAAGTTATCACTAAAGATGCTCGTAGAGGAAATGTATTCATTCATTTTTTATTTACCTCTTTCATTGATGTGCATTTTTGATCAATAGACAACTGAACTTTAGCAATTAATGATATATTTACACACCGATGCTTGAGAAGGACCAGGATGAAGAAAATCATTTATTTCCTGCCCCCTTTAACATAATAAGTAGTCCTACGTAAAGGGGACCATTATCACCAAAACTATGTAAGCGTCAATATATACCTTGATGTTGCAGAAAAAAAAACATATATTTTTTTCACCGATTTCCGAACTCTAAATGGGTGAATTTTGGCGAATTAAACGCCTTTCTATTATTTGCTCTCGGAGCGATGACCTAGGTCAGGGGTCAGGAACCTTTTTGGCTGAGAGAGCCATGAAAGCCAAATATTTCAAAATGTATTTCCGTGAGAGCCATATAATATTTTTTCACACTGAATACAATTAAATGCGTGCATTTTTAAGTAAGATCAACATATTTAGAGAATAATAAGTCTCCTATTCTTTTTAATAACATTGTTATTCTAAAGCTAACCAATAATAAATATAATACTTCTTCCCATTAATGGAACTTCTTGAACTGGTGGGATAGAACATGGATGGTTGGATTAAAATGAATGAGAATGTTATATAATTTGAACGTCATTTTTAACACTGTGATTACCAGCGGAATTATTCATTACTTATCGTGTTAAGCAATGTCAGCTAAGATTTATCTGAGAGCCAGATGCAGTCAACAAAAGAGCCACATCTGGCTCTAGAGCCATAGGTTCCCTACCCCTGACCTAGGTAGTCAACCGCCATTTTTTCAAACACATTATAAACATCGAGTCAAATCAGCTCTGTTATTTTCCGTTTTTTCGACTGTTTTCCGTACCTTGGCGACATCATGCCTCGTCGGTGTGTTGTCGGAGGATGTAACAACACGATCAGGGACGGATTCAAGTTGATTTACGTAGAATGTGCATCGATTAGCACGGCATGCTAATCGATGCTAACATGCTATTTAGGCTAGCTGTATGTAAATTTGTAGCTATATTTGCCTCCAGCCTTTCCCTCCATCCACATTTAATGCCAAACAAACACTTACCAATCAACAAATTTAAGGTGCTCCAGTGTCACAAAATGCGAAAGGCCAGATCATTTGGTCTGCACATTTTACCGGCGATGCTAAGGCAGATATGGCACAGAGATGTATGGATATCCTGCAGATGCATTTCCAACGATAAAGTCAACAAAATCACAAAGGTGAGTTTTGTTGATGTTATTGACTTATGTGCTAATCAGACATATTTGGTCGCGGCATGACTGCCAGTTAATCGATGCTAACATGCTATTTAGGCTAGCTGTATGTACATTTGTAGCTATATTTGCGTCCAGCGTTTCCCTCCACCCACATTTAATGCCAAACAAACACTTATCAATCGACGGATTTAAGTTGCTCCAGTGTCAATGAGAAAGTCGCGATCGTTTGGTCTGCACATTTTACTGGCGATGCTAAGGCAGACATGGCTGAATAGCATCAATAGCTATTTGCTCAATAGCTTCAGTTTCTTCTTCAATTTCGTTTTCGCTATCTGCCTCCATACTCCAACCATCCGTTTCAATACATGTGTAATTTGTTGAGTCGCTTAAGCCGCTGAAATCCGAGTCTGAATCCGAACTAATGTCGCCATATCTTGCTGTGCTACCCGCCTGGATAGCATGTATATCACTGGATGGCGTCACAGGAAAATGGACGGTGGCTTACAGATAACGAAAATCAGGCACGTTAAAGCCTTTTTTCGGGATATTCCACGATGGGTAAAATTTTGAAAAAAACTTCGAAAAATAAAATAAGCCACTGGGAACTGATTTTTATTGGTTTTAACCCTTCTGAAATTGTGATAATGTTCCCCTTTAATGGATAGCCCAGATTCACAAGCATACAAACCAAAAAAATACATCCAAATATAGTGGAAACAAACAAAACACACATACACAAAATAAACAAACAACAAGTGCAAAACTTCATGAAGTACAAACTGAACAAAAAAGTAATATGCACCTCACGGGATGATACAAAACAAATACAAAACAAGACAAAAAGATAAGTAAAATAATAAATGAAATGACGGCCACCTTTTAAGTGCATGGACTCCTATATGGGGTGGGGGGGTCCTCAAAGTCCTCATTTAAGACCTCAGGGCCTGGAAGAGTCAGTTCTTATCTCAAAGTTGATTGCCTAGAGCGATGGGAAATGCCTTCTTCTGCCTCCTCCCTTCTTCTCTATTCCCTCACTTTTCTTCCCCACCTTTTCTCTTTCCCTATTTTCTTCCCTCCCTCTTTGCTCCCTCTCCTCTCTCGGTCTCTCTCTCCCACTGCCCCGCTGTGAAGAGTAGGTGGTTCCTCGCTCTACTTGATTGGCTTGAGTCTATATAGGAGGAGAGCCGCTCTAACTGGGCTCAGAGTCTGCCGGTGCCCACACGTTCCCCACAGGACTACCTACTTTCCCCCCACCCCCCCTAATACCATTCTTTTATTTTGGGTGGCTCTTTCACCGAGAGGATTTACATTATTGTGACAGCATGACGGAGACCAAAAAGAAAGATAGGAAGGGGAGAAAGAAGGGCGGTAGGAAGGGGCAAAGGGAGAAGGAGGGCGACCCCACTCAAGGTAAGAAGACATTGAAGGTGTAACATTTAGAGAGAAGGTCTAATAGAGAATTGCAAAAGTCTCACCCTTGACTTGTCAAAGCTTGCCGCCAGGTTGTCACATGTATGTGTCTCCTAATGCATGGACAGCATGTAGAGGCACATCTGCTTTGGCAGCAGGCGGGAATTGTGGAAGTCGAATGCTGTGATTTGTGCACTCAACTTTTCTCTGTGTTTTGAAATGGCATTCTTCTTTACAGATGTTCTTTGATAAGGATAGCACGGAAACATCAAGTATTTTTTTTCCCCGTACAACACAGCGGCGTATACCGTACGTATTTGCACATGGTTAATAATTCAGTTTCTTCAGTCGTTTTTTTTTTTTTTTTTTTGGGGTGGATGTGCGGTGATGAGTCACCGTGCATAAAAGTGTGTCTTTTTGTGTGACATTCTAGATAGAAGCTTGGCGGTGGTAAATGTAGCAATGTGCTTGCTCACTGGTGCTTGCTTGCAAGCTGCAGCATGTCACTGTAGATTGACCTCAGGTCATGGGGGAATAGTGACAATAGTTTGATTATGACTCGTCATGTTTGCTTCAGTACCGCATGGTGGCTGTAATCTATGAATATTTAATGCATCGGACACACTTGAATGCTTATTTACGTTTTCACTTGGTTTTTGTAAGATAACTCTTCTGTGCCTGGACTGCTGCACACCGAAATTTGGCAAAACCTGCACCCGTACCGTGTTGCTCGTGCTATTGTTTCTCTGACACTTCATGGCGTTTGACTTGAAATTTCTCACACAGCTCAATGTGCTCTACACATTGCTCACTGTAACTTCAATAAAGGGATTCTCAATGGATTGAACAATACAGTTTTACAGTGAAGGACTCAGTAATGGAGTCGGTAGACTCTGGGTGACTGGATACATCAGGTGATGGCATTTGCTCATGGGGAGTGAGGTTCAAATCCCAGTTTGTGCCATGTGTAATATTATAGTTAAGTTTATATTATTGTTTTTTTCTATGTATTTTTCAAGAATATTGGCCCATACCGTGTATGGTAAGAACAAGTCGGGCCTTTGGACAAATCAATTGAGGACCCCTGCCTGGGCTGCAATGATTAATCGATTTAATCCATTGTTTTGATTATCTAAAAAAGCTTTGTATTGTATTACATTACTTAGATTAGTCATAAAATGTGTGTAACTAAGACAGCAAGAAGTGTGCAGAATTTTAAATACAGACAAATTCTGCAAGAGAGCACCTGTAAACGACTTTTTTTCATGCAATTTAAATGTTGATGATGAACAAAATAATCAAAATTAAGATTAACAGAATTGTTTTTTTTTATTATTTAAATTAAAATGATCATTTAAAATAATTTGTGTTAAAAATGGGCAGATACATATAAGAATAGTATTCTTCCATCTGCTCCTTACTGATCAAGGAAATCTATAAGAAACAAAAAAACCATGAAAGTGTCAACTGTACGTGGCTTGTATGCATTTTCATGAAAGGAATAAAAGGAAATGATGATGAAATGATTTTCCTTGAAATACGCGTTGAGGCTAGGAAGAGTGTTTAATCTGATTACTCGATTAGTCAACCAAACGAATCAACAGATTACTCGATAGCTAAAATAATCGACAGCTTTAGGGTATAAAGCTGAATCAGCACAATTTGGTAGACACCTCTAAAGGACTGACAAGTACATCTATGTAAACTGTAACCAGGTCTGGGTGAAAAACATGGCAGCCATTAAGCAAACGGTCTTTGCAGAGACACTGATGAGACTAACCCACTATTTATCTATAAGTCATTGATTATGAAACATTTGGGATATCTATACATGTATTCCAAATTATTTTGTGCACAACCCATAGGGGGCGCACAAATGCCATTTATTGTGCTATTTTTGTTAGTCGGTCGCTGCAGGGGTATTATTAAATATGCTAGTGTATACTGTGTATCAGGGTTTCCCAAGTTGAGGGTCCTATTTGGATCCAAAGGGGAAACCCGACGTACTAAAATGCACAAACAGGAGTAGGGATAAGCCGAGTTCATTTGATCTTCCTCGTGTCTCATCAATCACTGTTTTGTCTCTTGACTTCTTGTTTTGGCTTTTACATTTCCAATAGGGAAAGAACAGAATAAAAAGTGTGTAATATTACATAGGTGTATAGCTTCATAGATCCTCAAAGAATAGTTACATTGAGATATTGTATAGGGCAGGGGTCGGGAACATTTTGGCTAGGAGAGCCATACAAGCCAAATATTTGAAAAGGTATCCAAGATGGCGGCGCCCGGAAGGGCTGCGACCTCGAGGAGCTCCTGCTAAATATGGAACATTTGGCAAAAATACCGGACAATTCTACAAACTCTATGGCTGGCTCACATCGTGGTCACTCCGTGATCACGTACGACCGCCAGACACTTCTGGACGTGGACATATCGGGCCGTTTTGGACTGATAGACGCGTGCTTGCTAGACGAACTAACTAGCATGGGAATACTTCGACGGCTACATCCAGCGGCCTGTGAAGCAGGGGAGTCTAGTAGCAGCGGGGGCCGTCTACGGAGCAGACGCCAGCGGTGTGATCGGAAACGCGGATGCCGACCGGGGCTAAAAACAAATCAGAAGGCTAATCCCCACAGAACACCACTTCCCTCCATCCTGAAGCCGGATTTAAATGGAAGATGCGAGACTACTGGTCTGGGTAAGGAGTCAGTTAAATTAGAACAAGTTTTTTCTGCTTTGAGTGTTTCAGAGTTGGACATGTGTTTTACTGAGATGGCTAACTATGATGCGTGCAGTTTATCAAAGCAACAAACAAACAAACGGAAAATTCCCGTCGTATCAATTCCTAGATATGGTCGTAATTATACTAAATGCACTGGGCATAATAAACACAACATTATTAATATTGCTACTACGGATAATTTGATCAAAAATTCCCTAAAACAGCCCACTACCTATAATATAGGTTTTTTAAACATAAGATCATTGTCTCCCAAAACGTTTTTAGTTAATGATATTATCAGAGGGAACAATCTTAACGTCATCGGTCTCAGCGAAACCTGGCTTAAACCAAACGACTTTTTTGCGCTAAATGAGGCATGTCCTCCTAACTTTACACATGCGCATATTGCCCGTCCGCTTAAAAGGGGTGGAGGGGTCGCACTAATATACAACGAAAACTTTAACCTTAGTCCTAACATAAATAATAAATATAAATCGTTTGAGGTGCTTACTATGAGGTCTGTCACACCGCTGCCTCTACACCTGGCTGTTATCTACCGCCCCCCAGGGCCCTGTTCAGACTTTATCAATGAATTCTCAGAGTTCGTTGCTGATCTAGTGACACACGCCGATAATATAATCATAATGGGGGACTTTAATATCCATATGAATACCCCATCGGACCCACCGTGCGTAGCGCTCCAGACTATAATTGATAGCTGTGGTCTCACACAAATAATAAATGAACCCACGCATCGCAACGGTAATATGATAGACCTAGTGCTTGTCAGGGGTATCACCGTTTCCAAAGTTACGATACTCCCGTATACTAAAGTATTGTCAGATCATTACCTTATAAAATTCGAGGTTCAGACGCATGTTCGTCAAACTAATAATAATAATAACTGCTATAGCAGCCGCAACATTAATACGGCCACAACGACAACTCTTGCGGACCTACTGCCCTCGGTAATGGCACCATTCCCAAAGTATGTGGGCTCTATTGATAACCTCACTAACAACTTTAACGACGCCCTGCAAGAAACCATTGATAACATAGCACCGCTAAAGTTAAAAAAGGCTCCAAAAAAGCGCACCCCATGGTTTACAGAAGAAACTAGAGCTCAGAAATTATTATGTAGAAAGCTGGAACGCAAATGGCACACGACTAAACTTGAGGTGCACCATCAAGCATGGAGTGATAGTTTAATAACTTATAAACGCATGCTTACATTAGCTAAAGCTAAATATTACTCAAATCTCATCCACCGTAATAAAAACGATCCTAAATTTTTGTTTAGTACGGTAGCATCGCTAACCCAACAAGGGACCCCTTCCAGTAGCTCCACCCACTCAGCTGATGACTTTATGCAATTCTTTAATAAGAAAATTTAAGTCATTAGAAAGGAGATTAAAGACAATTCGTCCCAGCTACAACTGGGTTCTATTAACACTGATACGATTGTATATACGGCGGATACTGCCCTCCAAAATAGTTTCTCTCGTTTTGAGGAAATAACATTAGAGGAATTGTTACAACGTGTAAATAGAATAAAACAAACAACATGTTTACTTCACCCTCTTCCTGGGAAACTGATCAAGGAGCTCTTTGTATTATTAGGTCCATCAGTGCTAAATATTATAAACTTATCACTTTCCTCGGGCACTGTTCCCCTAGCATTCAAAAAAGCGGTTATTCATCCTCTTCTTAAAAGACCTAACCTCGATCCTGACCTCATGGTAAACTACCGACCGTTGTCTCACCTTCCTTTTATTTCAAAAATCCTCGAAAAAATTGTTGCAGAGCAGTTAAATGAACACTTAGCGTCTAACAATCTATGTGAAACCTTTCAATCCGGTTTCAGGGCAAATCACTCCACGGAGACAGCCCTCGCAAAAATTACTAATGATCTATTGATAACGATGGATTCTGATGCGTCATCTATGTTGCTGCTCCTCGATCTTAGCGCTGCTTTCGATACTGTCGATCATAATATTTTATTAGAACGTATCAAAACACGAATTGGTATGTCAGACTTAGCCCTGTCTTGGTTTAACTCTTATCTTACTGATAGGATGCAGTGTGTCTCCCATAATAATGTGACCTCGGACTACGTTAAGGTAACGTGTGGAGTTCCCCAGGGTTCGGTCCTTGGCCCTGCACTCTTCAGCATCTACATGCTGCCGCTAGGTGACATCATACGCAAATACGGTGTTAGCTTTCACTGTTATGCTGATGACACCCAACTCTACATGCCCCTAAAGCTGACCAACACGCCGGATTGTAGTCAGCTGGAGGCGTGTCTTAATGAAATTAAACAATGGATGTCCGCTAACTTTTTGCAACTCAACGCCAAAAAAACGGAAATGCTGATTATCGGTCCTGCTAGACACCAAACTCTATTTAATAATACAACTCTAACATTTGACAACCAAACAATTAAAGAAGGCGACACGGTATAGAATCTGGGTATTATCTTCGACCCAACTCTCTCCTTTGGGGCACACATTAAAAGCGTTACTAAAACGGCCTTCTTTCATCTCCGTAATATCGCTAAAATTCGCTCCATTCTGTCCACTAAAGACGCTGAGATCATTATCCATGCGTTTGTTACGTCTCGCCTCGACTACTGTAACGTATTATTTTCGGGTCTCCCCATGTCTAGCATTAAAAGATTACAGTTGGTACAAAATGCGGCTGCTAGACTTTTGACAAGAACAAGAAAGTTTGATCACATTACGCCTGTACTGGCTCACCTGCACTGGCTTCCTGTGCACTTAAGATGTGACTTTAAGGTTTTACTACTTACGTATAAAATACTACACGGTCTAGCTCCATCCTATCTTGCCGATTGTATTGTACCATATGTCCCGGCAAGAAATCTGCGCTCAAAGGACTCCGGCTTATTAGTGATTCCCAAAGCCCAAAAAAAGTCTGCGGGCTATAGAGTGTTTTCCATTCGGGCTCCAGTACCCTGGAATGCCCTCCCGGTAACAGTTCGAGATGCCACCTCAGTAGAAGCATTTAAGTCTCACCTTAAAACTCATTTGTATACTCCATCCATCCATTTTCTACCGCTTATTCCCTTTCGGGGTACTCTAGCCTTTAAATAGACTCCCTTTTTAGACCAGTTGATCTGCCGTTTCTTTTCTTTTTCTTCTATGTCCCACTCTCCCTTGTGGAGGGGGTCCGGTCCGATCCGGTGGCCATGTACTGCTTGCCTGTGTATCGGCTGGAGACATCTCTGCGCTGCTGATCCGCCTCCGCTTGGGATGGTTGCTGTGAACGGGACTCTCGCTGCTGTGTTGGATCCGCTTTGGACTGAACTCTCGCGACTGTGTTGGATCCATTATGGATTGAACTTTCACAGTATCATGTTAGACCCGCTCGACATCCATTGCTTTCCTCCTCTCCAAGGTTCTCATAGTCATCATTGTCACCGACGTCCCACTGGGTGTGAGTTTTCCTTGCCCTTATGTGGGCCTACCGAGGATGTCGTAGTGGTTTGTGCAGCCCTTTGAGACACTAGTGATTTAGGGCTATATAAGTAAACATTGATTGATTGATTGATTGATATTTCCGTGAGAGCCATATAATATTTTTTTTAAGACTGAATACAACTGAATGCGTGCATTTTTTAAGTAAGACCAACATTTTTAGAGTATAATAAGTCTGTTATTCTTTTTAACAACATTGTTATTCTGAAGTTTACGAGCCATAAAAAAAATACGTCTTACCATTAATGCGACTTCTTGTACAGGTGCAGTAGAAACTGGATGGATGGATTAAAATGCATGAGAATGTTTTATATTTTGAACGTTATTTTTGACACTGTGATTACCAGCGGAATTATTCATTATTTACCATGTTAAGCAATGTCAGCTAAGATTTATCTGAGAGCCAGGTGCAGTCATAAAAAAAACCCACATCTGGCTCTAGAGCCATAGGTTCCCTATCCCTGGTATAGGGTGTGACCATAAAGAACGGAGGATTAGCATTTTTATTTGCGAAACATGTTATATATTTAAAATAATAACAAATAACATCTTTGATATAATAACTAATAATAACTATCGTTAACTCAATGCAATAACTTTACATATCCTTTCTTGCAGACTTTAGGAACACCCAGTATAATAAAAGCAAAAAACATAAAGTCTGTTCCATATTTACTCATAATTATATGCTAAAAGGTCGTCCTACGGTTATCCCTGATTAATTTTTTATTTTTGTATTTGTCGTGTCTAGCTTCTCAGGCAAATCATATAGTTGATGTAGATGCCCATATTAGCTGTTCAGATTTACTTTACAAAGTAGAAGTGTAGGATACTTCTCTTGTTGCCTTATTTGTATTTGACTTTATTGAATGTACAAACCCCGTTTCCATATGAGTTTGGAAATTTTGTTAAATGTAAATATAAACAGAATACAATGATTTGCAAATCTTTTTCAACCCATATTCAGTTGAATATGCTACGAAGACAACATATTTGAAGTAAAAACTGATAAACATTTTTCTTTGTGCAAATAATCATTAACTTTAGAATTTGATGCCAGCAACACGTGACAAAGAATTTGGGAAAGGTGGCAATAAATACGGATTAAGTTGTGGAATGCTCATCAAACACTTATTTGGAACATCCCACAGGTGTGCAGGCTAATTGGGAACAGGTGGATGCCATGATTGGGTATAAAAGCAGCTTCCATGAAATGCTAAGTAATTCACAAACAAGGATGGGGCGAGGGTCACCAATTTGTAAGCAAATCGTCAAACAGTTTTAGAACAACATTTCTCAACGAGCTATTGCAAGGAATTTAGGGATTATACAATCTACGGTCCGTAAAATCATCAAAAGGTTTAGAGAATCTGGAGAAATCACTGCACGTAAGCGATGATATGACAGACCTTTGATCCCTCACGCGGTACTGCATCAAAAACCAACATCAGCGTGTTAATGATATCACCACATGGGCTCAGAACACTTTATAAAACCACTGTCAGTAAGTAGAGTTGGTCGCTAAATCTGCAAGTGCAAGTTAAAACTCTACTATGCAAAGTGAAAGCTATTCATCAACAACACCCAAATTATATTTGGAAACTGTGGATGTGGTGTCCTCCGGAACAAAGAGTAAAATAACCATCCGGATTGTTATAGGCGCAAAGTTCAAAAGCCAGCATCTATGATGGTATGGGGGTGTATTAGTGCTCAAGGCATGGGTAACTTACACATGTATGAAGGCACCATTAATGCTGAATGGTCAATACAGGTTTTCGAGCAACGTATGTTGTCATCCAAGCAACGTTATCATGCACGCCCCTGCTTATTTCAGCAAGACAAGTGTTACAACAGCGTGGCTTCGTAGTAAAAGAGTGCGGGTAATTTCCTGGCCCGCCTGCAGTCCAGACCTGTCTCCCATCGAAAATGTGTGGCGTATCATGAATCGTAAAATACAACAGCAGAGACCCCGGACTGTTGAACGACTAAAGCTCTAGATAAAACAAGAATGAGAAAGAATTCCAATTTCAAAGCTTTAACAATTAGTTTCTTCAGTTCCCAAATGTTTATTGAGTGTTGTTAAAAGAAACGGTGATGTAACACAGTGGTGAACATGCTCCTTCCCAACTACTTTGGCACGTGTTGAAGCCATAAAATTCTAAGTTAATTTTTATTTGGAAAAACAAAAAAACGTTTATGAGTTTGAACATAAAGTATCTTGTCTTTTGAGTGCATTCAATTGAATATGGGTTGAAAAGGATTTGCAAATCATTGTATTCCGTTTATATTTACATCTAACACAATTTCCCAACTCATATGGAAACAGGGTTTGTATTTATTTTATTATTTGGGGCACCCAAGCCGGAGCAGGAGGGGATAGAAAAAAAAAAAAAAGGAAGACGGGGGGGAAATTGAGGGGACAAGAGAGGGATAAGAGAGAGAGACAAAAACAACAACAACAACAATAGAGCAACATCAGCACATATGATATGTAAAAATATGATAGTAAAAGTGATAGCAAAGAAGCAGTTAGCAAACTAAATAATAATACAGAAATGACGATGAGCATTATTATTATGCCCTATTTATTTGGGCCAGGAGCTTCCTAATCTTGATCAAAAATCAATCATTCATATGGCAATGTGGAAACAACTGAAATTAAAGATGACCCAATATTCAATAACAGCAAATATATTGTATTGTATCTTTAAGTAAGTATGCAGAATAAGATCACAATATCTCATTTGTTCTCATTTGTGTGCGTTACTATGTGGCTGTTATTCCAGGGGGCGCTACTAAGTGATTTATTTATTTTTGTTTGTATCCAGCAGCATACAAATATCTTGATGCTAGATACAAGTGCATGTACAATTGCATGAGTTTTTAAGTGTGTAAAAGCTTTTATTGATGCTGCACAATACGTCATGTAGTCCAGGGGTCGGCAAACTTCAGCATACTAAAAGCTATTTAAGCCCCTTTCACACCAGGCAAAACCCACCTAGTGCTGCAAACTCTGTTTGATGCCTAAAATGAACGATTCTTATAAATATTCTCCATCTGTGAACAGCTTCCCGTGGCTGGCCATCTTCTCGGCTGCTACAAAACGAGCTGAAGTCCTTGAATGTGTAGACATCATCTTAGAATGATTTTTGCTCTGATCAGCTTTCCACAGCAGTTTAAAAACTTCTCTTGTTCGATCATCTCCAGCTGGGAATTTTTTTTTCCACCAATGCTGTGTATTTGTTCCTGGAAATTTCTTTAAACATTTGTTGTTGTTTGCTATTTCCTCCCCACATATTAATCACAAAGTTGAACCAACCTTGTCAACAGCGAAAGCAAATTTGTCTGTGAAGCATTAAATGTTCTTGTTTTCATCACAAATGTTTCTCTTTTTACATCTGTCCATTGCTAGCTGAATACTTAAGTGGGTTACTGTTCTGAATTTGCATACTAGTTTCGATGACCCGCCTTATCTTGCCTCTGATTGGCCAGTCCGTAATGTTGTGGCCGTACCTTAGCCAGTTGTGACTCGTCATACGAACACCAACCAATCATCATGGATTCTCTCCTTATGTATGGATGTTCTCATTCATCCAGGTTAATGTTTGTCATCACTTCTGAGAATGAAGAGCATAGAAGAAAAGGTCATTTCAAACATCAGTATTCAAGGACAACTTTAAAACAGATATGTATATCAGTGATGGAGTTTAAACTATGGAATTCTCTCAACAATCAGATTAAAGATCAGAGGTACCCAAAGATTTTGACCCAGGGGCCGCATTGGGTTAAAATAATTTGGCCGGGGGCCGGGCTGTTTATATATATATATATATATATATATATATATATATATATATATATATATATATATATATATATTTATACGAATCAGAATCGGACATACTTTATTAATCCCTGAGGGAAAATTAACATTTTCAGCACAATCCCATTCAAGATCGGACAAACATTACAGGGAGACAGAACAGGATCGCTGACGGGTCTGGCAACTTCCGGCGTTGTAAGAGCGATGTCTGCTATGGCTATGAGTTTTTGTTTTGTTTTTCCCCTTGGCCTTAGTCTGGACCCCCTCTCCAGGGGCCCAGTCTTAGACCAATTTATTTTATTTGATTTGATTTTAATCTTTTATTTTTTTCTTCCATTCCCCCCCACTTGTTTACCTGTGTTTACAGATATGTATATCAGTGATGGAGGTTAAACTATGGAATTCTCTCAACAATCAGATTAAAGATCAGGGGTACCCAAAGATTTTGACCCAGGGGCCGCATTGGGTTAAAATAATTTGGCCGGGGGCCGGGCTGTTTATATATATATATATATATATATATATATATATATATATATATATATATATATATATATATCTACGAATCAGAATCAGAATCGGACATACTTTATTAATCCCTGAGGGGAAAATTAACATTTTCAGCACAATCCCATTCAAGATCGGACAAACATTACAGGGAGACAGAACAGGATCGCTGACGGGTCTGGCAACTTCCGGCGTTGTAAGAGCGATGTCTGCTATGGCTATGAGTTTTTGTTTTGTTTTTCCCCTTGGCCTTAGTCTGGACTCCCTCTCCAGGGGCCCAGTCTTAGACCAATTTATTTGATTTGATTTGATTTTAATCTTTTATTTTTTCTTCCATTCCCCCCCACTTGTTTACCTGTATCTCACCTTTGTGTGTGTGTATGTATATATATATATATATATATATATATATATATATATATATATATATATATATATATATATATATATATATATATATATATATATATATTAGGGCTGGGCAACGATCAAAAAATGTAATCGAAGTTAATCACACTTTTTCTATGATTAATCGCGATTAACTGCATTGTGTACGCAAAGCCCAATAATGAATTCAAAAGTGGTGTGAAGTGCACCTTTATTGGAATATTCTCCCACATGAACAAAAGCGCCAAAACATTTGTTGTGCAAACACAATTCAAATCAGTACTTGTTAAACAGTAGCAGTTAAATAGCATATTTTATGAAAATCAACTCAAAAAATGTAAATGCAAACATTTAAGCTTATTTCCACTGCCAGGGTATTTAAGTTATCCTGTTTGTTATGGAAAATAAATATAATCTACATACAAATCTCTGAGCCACAATCATAACATCCGAACAGGCAATTTCTGAGGTAACAGGGAATTTTTGATTAAATTATCCGTAGTAGCATAATTAATAATGTTGTGTTTATAATGCGTAGTGCACTTAAAATAATTATGACCATATCTAGGAATTGATATGATGGGAATTTTCCGATTGTTTGCTTGGTGCTTTGATAAACTGAACGCATATACATAGTACTATATTGTGATGTTATGAGCCAGGGAAAAAAAGAACTACCCTACCCAGCATGCAACAGGAGTGACGAGCATGCGCGGTAGTGTGTCATCATGACGGCATCTTGTATGTCGTGATATGCACGCTCTGAAAGTAAACGTTAAGAACTCAGCCAACACTCCTCGTCTGCATTATTCATAAATAGACAGACAACACATATACTCCGCTGCTTCACAGGCCGCTGGATGTAGCCGGCAAAGTATTCCCATGCTAGCTAGCCGGTCTAGCAGGCACGCGTCATTCAGTCCAAAACGGCCCGATCTATCCACATCCAGAATTGTCTGGCGGTCGTAAGTGATCCCGGAGTGACCACGCTGTAAGCCAGCCATGAAATTTGCAGAATTGTCCGGTATTTTTGCCAAATGTTCCATCTTTACCAACAGCCCCTCCACGCCGAAGCCCGTCCGGGCGCCGCCATCTTTATAAGAAAAGGCGTTAACAAAATAAAAGCATGTAAACAACATACGCAAATGCGCGTTAATAGATTGATGAGTTAACTCGTAATTAACGCATACATTTGCCCACCCCTAATATATATATATATATATATATATATATATATATATATATATATATATATATATATATATATATATAAATATGTGTGTGTATGTAGGAGACTCTGAGAATAACAAGCAACAAGCGGTAGAAAATGGATTAGAAAGGACAGATTTAAAAAAACTTGGGACTTCCCGCGGGCCAGATCTCGAACGCTGGCGGGCCGGATCTGGCCCGCGGGCCGTAGTTTGGGGATTCCTGTTCAAGATTGTAGAAATATATTCCAATTTAAAAAATATATATAAAGACAGAAAAATAGGATCATGTGATCATATAAGTGTCTACATTTTGCTTTATATTTCTAATTTTATGTATTTTTTGTCTGGTTTTGTATTTGTTTTGTATCATCCCGTGAGGTGTATAATACATTTTTTTTCGGTTTGTACTTCATGAAGCTTTGCACTTGTTTTTTTTTGTGTGTGTGTTTTTTGTTTGTTTTCATTATATTTGGATGTATTTGTTTGGTTTGTATGCTTGTGAATCTTGGCTATCCATTAAGTAAGACTACTTATTATGTTGAAAGGGGCAGGAAATATAAGATTTTCTTCATCCTGTTCTTTCTCAAGCATAGGTGTACAACTGTGTCTTTAGTTGCTAAAGTTTAATTGTCTATTGATCAAAAATGCACATCAATGAAGGAGATCATTTTTTTCAATATTTTTTGGGCCTGGATTTGCAGTCTATTTTCTCCCTTTGTAGCTTGTAGCTTTTCTGGTAAGCTACCTCGCTACATGGGTTTGAAAGTGGCTAAGCTACAGAAAAAGCTACTCGTTGAAAAAGTAGCTAAGTTGCCACCAAGCTACTGGAAATTGTAGTTAAGCTACATAGCTTCGCTCCATGTAGCTTGTTACTGCCCATCACTGCTGTCCATAATAACAACAGTTATATTGAAATGAACTATCTAAATAAAATTAACTAACTAAAAATTAAATAGCAATTATTTATTGACATTTTGGTTCAAAGCCAAAGTGACGGACGCGCATGCTGTTCCGGAACTTACACTACTTTGTAGTGTAAGTTGGCTGTGAGATGATCCCCAGGTAACAAAAAAAAAAAATGTCCGGTCTCTTAAAGCTTTGTCATAAATGTTTCCACTTTGTAATTATTCACGAGTAAGCATCATTATTATTGGTGAATCATGTTTAAAAGGGGAACCGGCCTTTTATCTCCGTACCTTCTCCTTGGCAGAATTCAGTGTATGATGCAAATGTTGTTTTAGAACAAGAGATACTGATGCATGGATTGAGTTGACTATGAATGAAGTGCATGTTGTTTTCTTGCTGTAACAAATGCTGCTTTGTGTTTAATGCTGGCTGCCTGGTCCAGCATGTGCTTGCATGTGTGCACAATCTTGTGTGTCTGAGCTGTGTCACTTCTAATTGTATGTAATCTGGCCAATGAGTGGCCTGTCAGTCAAGCGTGTCCAACATCACAATAGTATGTCAGCCTTGTGCTCTATTCCTCGTCTTCTCTCACAACTTCCAAGTTTCCACCTTTTTTTTTTTTTTTTTTTTTAAAGATGTGTTTATTTTACCAGCAGGCATTTTGAGCATGGTATCTCATTATATTACCTGTTGGGAAACAAAGTAAAATTTTAAAAATTACAAGAATAACAGTTTGATATGACATTCATATTGTTAATGTGTTGATGGGATAAAACATTGTTTGACAAACATGACTACATTCTTTATATTACAACTTTATTTCTGTACGATTACAACTTTTTGCCATGTATTATCTCCTTACAATATTGCAACCTATTTTTCCTTTTTTTATTAGCAAAATAGGAAAATAAGACTTTTTAGAACTTTTTTCTTTTAAATGTCTTGTAGCATAACATATTAAATATTATTTTCCAAAAATAAAAAAAAATGATTTAGTAAAACATTACTTTTTTAAACTCACAATGGTAAAACATTTTAGCATAATATTTGAAAAAAAAAAAATTCTTAAATTATGACATTTTGCGTTCAAGTTAAGCTAACTTTTACCTATAATGATACAACTTTGTCTTTGTAGTTTAACAAATTAAATATTATTTTATTCTTTAAAAAAAATAAACAAAATATTTCAGTAAAATATTACTTTTTTTAAATTCACAATTATAAAACGTTTTTGCATAATATTTGAAAATGTTTTTTTCTTAAATTATGACATTTTGCCCTCAAGCTAACTTTTACCTATAATGATACAATTTTGTCCTTGTATTAGGGACGGCGTGGCGCAGTGGGGGAGAGTGGCCGTGCGCAACCCGAGGGTCACTGGTTCAAATCCCACCGAGAACCAACCTCGTCACGTCCGTTGTGTCCTTGAGCAAGACACTTCACCCTTGCTCCTGATGGGTGCTGGTTGGCGCCTTGCATGGCAGCTCCCTCCATCAGTGTGTGAATGTGTGTGTGAATGGGTAAATGTGGAAGTAGTGTCAAAGCGCTTTGAGTACCTTGAAGGTAGAAAAGCGCTATACAAGTACAACCCATTTATTTATTTGTTTGTATTACAACAAATTGAATGTTATTTTATTATTTTCCAAAAATAAAAAAAATACTCGGTAAAAAAAAATATTTTTTAAACTCACAATGGTAAAACATTTTTGCATAATATTTGAAAAATATTTTTTCTTAAATTATGACATTTTTCTCTCAAGTTAAGCTAACTTTTACCTATAATGATACAACTTTATTCTTGCTTGGTGATGTAACTCGAATGGATATGTCCAGTGCTGGTCTCAACTCAGCAAAATTATCTCTGCCAGGAGTTTATGCAATCGTCGGGGTCTGTCATTTAGTTAGTGAGCAACATACAATACCGGTAGCTCAAAAACATTCGACAAATGTCCAGCATGGGATAAGAAAGGAGTTTGGTCTAGTTTTAGATCATTTTTCTGACGTTACCTTAACATTCATTAGACAAGCTTCAACTTCTATGTGTTTGTATGCTAATGGTCCCACCTCCACCCAAAGAGACGAAAAGAGTGGATGAGTAATAATAGTGTTCACTCAGTTTATTTTATTTTGCTATAGATAACGTAAAACATTTTGTCTGGATTTTTATCAAACTTTCAGGATAGGATAAGGAACAAGTGATTACATTTCGGGGGTGATCTGAATCGCTGTCTGGATTCAGGACTTTTTTTCTATTGGGAAGTAAGGCCGAGTGGAGGTCTGTGCTCTTCAAGTGCTGTTCTAGTTGAGGTCTCCCCAGGAAGGGCAGCCAGCATATAAAGGCAACAAAAATTAAGCCAAATCAAATCATGGAATTGACTTGTCACCTGTTCCCATGGCCTCTGATTGAAAAAAAAAATAAAATAAAATAAACAAAAACTTTATTCTTGTAGCCCCCTGGTCAGCTGCAGGGTCATCAGCCGGGGGCCACCGCTCATTGGAGTTTCGCTCTCTCCCGGAACGCCTCCTGGTGGCGGAGCGGTGGCAGGGACGTCTCCCTGCCACCCACTGCAGCTGACCCATCGTATTGCCTCGACCCTCAGTACTTAACCCTCCTCCTCAGCCACAACCAGAAACTTCCCTTTTCTGCTTCTTCAGCAAGGGCCTTTGTTTCCCTTTGGAGCTTAGCCCCAGTCGATCCCACATCTCGGAGCAGCCTTATGGTTGATGTACCGACAAAGCCCCGACAGCCTACTTCCACAGGGTAGACGGTAATGGACCAGCCTGCCTCTCTGCACTCATCAGCCGGAAGTTCATACTTGGCTGCTTTGCGCTCGTAGGCTGCCTGGATTCTCTCCTCCCAGGGGATGGTAAGATCAATCAGCATGGCAGACTTGGTAACAGCAGACCACAGCACAATGTCTAGGCGGAGTGAAGTGGTGGTGATCTCTCGGGGGAATTGGAGCTGTTTGCCGATGTCAGCCCTCATACCCAGTTTCTTGCCAGAGAGAGGACACTGCGGGGGCCTCGTCGGCTGTTGTCTCCTTTGCCCTCCCCTGGCCTCACAAACATGCCAGGAAGTTGCTTGGCTATGGGCTGGCTGTTGGCCTCTTGTCTACTGATATCCAGGACTTCTGCCAGTTTCATCAGGACTTGATCATGCCGCCATCTGAAGCGACCCTGTGTCAGCGCGATCTTGCAGCCTGATAGCATGTGCTGCAGGTTGGCGTTGGGAGCACCACACAGGGGACAGCTCTCCTCCTGGCCGAACCACTCGTGGAGGTTTCTGGGGCATGGCAAGGTGTCATAAGTTGCCCTGAGTAAGAAGCTGAGTCTGGCCTGTGGCATATTCCATAGGTCGGCCCAGCTGATGGGTCGGCTGATGGTACCTTCCCAAGTGGTCCATCTTCCTTGGTGACCTTGAGACACGGCCTTGATGGTATATTGTTTCTGGTTCACCCTTGAGACCTTCTACACAACCATGGCTCTGCGTTCCCTCTTTGTGGCCTTGGACCAAAGGCGAGGAGAATCTCATCAGCCAAGCCCCGCTCTTCCTACTTTCACCCCGCCTGCCAACTATCTCCTGGTGTTGGAGCCTGCCGATGGCTTTGGCAACTTCTGGCCCTGCCTGCCACTTCCGGCCTGTTCGGGTTGGTGCATGTGGATTCCTCACTGTAGGATCTGAGGATTCTTTCAGCTCGAGAACCAATCTGACCATCTCCTGCTTGTAGCCCAGGGCGATGGACTGGATCAGCAGATGCAGTAAAGATGCCCCAAATAAGCCAGTGTCGGAGAAGCAACGCAATACTGTAGAAGTTGGCTAATCTGTCCAACCCTTTGGCTGTTGAGGATGGAATCTCGCACATCTTCAGTGGCCACATGACCAATTGCTTTCTTGACCACTGCTCTTACCTCGCTCAGTCGAGGAGGGAAGCTGTCAAACTACATGGTTGGAGGTGGAGGAGGAGGGACGTAACCCGGTGAACCTAAGGGATCATTCCTCTTTGAGTCGCTGTATTGGCCCCTGATGTACTGCTCAAGCTCCTCCTTGATGGCTTCTAGTTTCCCATTTTTTTCTGCTCCAGAAGCTGACGGACGTGCTTGAAAGATTCCTCATGAAGCTAGCCCTCTCTTTCTCCTTTTTTTTTCTTGCGTCTGCGAATATGCTCTGCTCTTTGCATGCTGCCCAGCTTCTGTCTCACCTCGTCCGATAACACCTTCAGGCCTTCTTTCTCCTCTGCAGTTGCTTTCCTCCATCTCCTGCGGAGCTGGCGCCGATCTTGCACCAGGGCGTCAATCTCAGCCTCCTTCCTGACCTTTCTTGGGGGGAGATTGTGCTGCATCTTGGTGAGGCCACCGAATCTAGCTTTGCACTCCTCGTACAGGATGTCCCCAAGAAGATTGAGTTTCTTGTCCACTTTACCACGTTGTGCGTTCTCCAGCTGTAGACTGAGGTCTGAGTCCAGTTTCTGCTAGATCTTCACATCACTTGCCCTAGGCCACTTGATAGTGCCCTCTTTTCTGTTTGCTGGGTGACTGGGGCGCTGGCAGGTCTATCTTCAGCATGCTCACATGACAGGGGGGTACCGCTTCGCTCTTGGGGTTCTTCCTCCACCGTCCGCATATCAAAAATGTTTGGACCTTTGGCTCTGTGGTTCTCCCCCCGGCTGGGAACCCTGCTTGTCTTATCTGCCAGAGCAGTGCAAGGATGTTGTATGCCTTTCTTCTCGCTCTCCTTTTTCTTTCTCCCCTGATGAATCCGTAAACCCCTGTTCGTGGTCACTTTCCCCCATCCACACCTGCACAATCAGACGGTCTTCATCTCATTGTCGAGTATTCAGTCCTTGTAAAATTATTACTTTGGCCGATTGTTATTTTGACCAAATGACCATTGAAAATTGTTTTCATTAAATTAAGATTTGTTTTTAATATTACTTTTTGTTGGTGTACCTCAAATATTTTAATCTAAACATTTTTCCCACATACTAATGCAATTATTTTATTGTAAATTACATATTTTTTCTCAAAAAGATCAGTTTTTATTTGTGATATTGCAATTGTGTCAACATTACGTTAAAAAAATGCAACCGTTTTCCTGTGATTGATCACATTTTTTGATTCTCTATACATTACAACATTAATCACTCTCAAAAATATATTTTTAAAATATCACACCTTCTTTTGTAAAACAAGTCTTTATTCTCATAATATTGTGATTTTGTCCTTTATTTAATATATCATTAATATGAAATTGCTCTACAAATGCTCATAATGTTACAGCTTTAATGTCATAAAATTGCAACTTTTTACTTTTTATGGCAGTGGTTCTTAACCTTTTTTCAGTGATGTACCCCCTGTGAACGTTTTTTTAATTCAAGTACCCCCTAATCAGAGCAAAGCATTTTTTGTTGAAAAAAAGAGATAAAGAACTAAAATACAGCACTATGTCATCAGTTTCTGATTTATTAAATTGTATAACAGTGCAAAATATTGCTCATTTGTTGTGGTGTTTCTTGAATTATTTAGAAAAAGATTTATAAAAATAACTAAAAACTTTAAAAAAAATAAAAATAAACAAGTGATTCATTCATAAATAAAGATTTCTACACATAGAAGTAATTAACTTAAAGTGCCCTCTTTGGAGATTGTAATAATGATCCATCTGGATTCATGAACTTAATTCTAAACATTTCTTGACAAAAAAAGAAATCTTTAACGTCAATATTTATGGAACATGTCCAAAAAAAATATAGCTGTCAACACTGAATATTGCATTGTTGCATTTCTTTTCACAGTTTATGAACTTACATTGATGTTTTGTTGAAGTATTATTCAATACACATATTTATAAAGGATTTTTGAATTGTTGCTATTTTTAGAATATTAAAAAAAAAATCCCACGTACCCCTTGGCATACATACCTTCAAGTACCTCCAGGGCTACACGTACCCCCATTTGAGAACCACTGGTTTATGGCACCATTTCTCTTGTGAATTTTATCCCGAGTCTTTCTTTTTTCCCTTTCATTGAGGCCCTAATACATCTTTCTCAGGTGTTTAGCATCGGGACAATAAAGGAGGTTGAAATGGTTTGGGGCATTTTGCAGCAGCAATGTAACATTGGGATTTTCTTGCAGGCTCAAATTTGTGTTTGTGGTTGAAAGCTGACACTCTCATGAGAATGCTAAGAAAGCCTCCAAAATGTGAAGTTCTTATTGAAGACGAAAAAAAAAAATCCTGAGGGGGCGTAAAACTGGGCTACTTTGTTCTCATTCTTATGTTGAAGAGGAGGAGGAAGCCAGAGGCGCTCCATCAACATTGGCTGATGTGAGCTCGTGGAACAGTTTGACTGACCTACATATAAATATGCAATTACTAGCATTGTAGATCACTGATCATCCATTTCCTTCCAAAACAAAACACAAGTTTGTGTGAAGCTTTTTGTGCATCGTACACTTCAAGCTGCTAATAAATGGTTACGGAAGTGAAGAGCCGGCCCCTTCATTTCGTGCCAGATCCCGCTTATCGTGTTCAAACACCGACTCTGCCTTTTACCCTTGAAGAAAGCCAAAAACAAAGTACCTGTAATCAGGGGAGTTGGCGACGTGTCAGACAACTCGATAAGAGCGTGCTTTTTTTTTTGTGTAAAATTTCCATGGACATGTTCTCTTCTTGAAATACATGTCTTTATGCAACAAAATAATGACTTTGTTTTTTAATATTGCAACTTTTTGTCCTAAAACTATTTATTTTTTGGTCACAGCATTAGATAGATGGATAGATAGATAGATAGATAGATAGATAGATAGATAGATAGATAGATAGATAGTACTATATGTATTCCTTCAGGAGGGTTCCTTCAGGAAAATTAACATTTTCAGCACAATCCCATTCAAGATCAGACATAGGTATACCATTGAAGTCATACTAGTATCACAACCTTAATAATAAAAGATAATGTTTTTATTGTAAAAACATTATCATTCTTGTCAAATTGTAAACATTAAATGACAATTTTTTTTTTGTATGGGATTTTTACTTTTACCTCCTTGAATTTTAACATTTTTGTCATAATATTGTTTCAAATGTGTTCTCATACTTATTTAACTTTATTGATACTAAATATTGGATTTTTTTTTTTTTTGCAACAGTGCAACTTAAATCTTATGAAAAAAATATTTAAAAAAATATTAGTCTTTTTCTTGTAAAATTCTTTCTTTTTTTTTTTATAAATCATCATACTGTATTTTTCGTTATTTTCACATTTGTTTTGGAAAATCAAGACATTTTAGGATATTTTATTGTTATTTTTCTTTTTAAAATGAAATCATGTTCCCTTCTTTTATTCTTATAAAATATTATTATTTAAACAATACTTTATATTTCAAATCTTTTTTTTGTAAAAAAAAACAACTAGCATTTTATGATATTTTTCCATTATCAATATTTTTGTATTATTATTTTAATTACTATTTTTTTTGTATTTTTTTTTTCTTTTTTTTTTACAAACGTTACAACATCATAACATCATGTTAAATCTTAAAGCCCCACTTAAGAACTTTGAGTTTTGTTGGATTTTGGTGGCGCCAGTGGACCGAAGCCGTAGTGTTTTGCCTGAAGGAAGACCACATTTCCCATCAGGGCCAGCTTATAGGGTCATAAATCGTCAGAAACTACTGTCACGTACGTAAAAAACTAATATGATAATCCCAAAATGATTCAGTATGACTGATCTTTTATTTTACTCAAACTATATTTGTTGTTTGCAGTCATTGCATTGTTTTTTTCTTTATACGGTACTTTTGAGTTTGTTGCGTGGCTGCTCCTTTCAGTGTGGAACTGCTAACTATCAAGCAGGTGGCTTTTTATTGCTACCACACACATTTCCCTTAGCCAACGTTAGCATTACCATTTGATTTGAGCATTCGAAAAGTAGTTGCTAGTCCAGCAGGAACAGAGTCAAGAGAGCATCGGTTAAAAAATCCCTCCTCCTCTTTGAGCTTCAACCAGCAAGTGAAAGCCGGGCCAATGTCAATCCTTGACCGGGTAGCCTCCCTTTTTCTTTCAAAGCTTTTTGTGTTTTTGTTATTGTTTTGCAGCTTTGGCCCTGATAGGTGTTCACATCAACTTACATCTTCGTAACAAACAGAAAAAGGGTGAAGTGACGTATGCCGCAAAGCAGTCTGCACATTTGTAGTTTTTGTGTGTTCCTGCCACCCTACTCAAAGTTGCTTAGTGCCATTAAACACGATGCAGACCCCTCAGCTCATGAAAGAGGTGCCATTCAGATAGTTGCAGGTCAATTTATCACACCAAAAGTTATGAAAGTATTTTATGACGTTTGAAAAATTACATAGTGCTGCTTTCCCTCCTTCATTTATTCTTGTAAAATTTTCCCATTTTTTACAAATTACATTTATTCATTTGAAAACAAACTCTGACTTTCCTTTTTTATGTTGCAGCTCTTGTCATAAAATTACAACTTTTAATTAATCAAATGACCCTAATTTACAGACACATTTTTGATACAGTCCTTGCACTGTATATTTCGGGTGTACCTGAAGAAGTGTCTGGTTTATACATATAATCTGACATCTTGTATATTTTTTCATTGACTGGTGCTTGAATATATCTCACTGTTCCTCTTCTCACTTTCATTTTATGTATCTGTGTATAAAAGATGGATTCCACACAATAAAACATAAATATGTTGTATTAAGCTCATAAACGGATGGCTGTTGACTCGTGTCCAGAGGTGCTTGAGTGCGCTCATCTTGGATCACAGCGCATGTAGTTGTAAATCTTCAAGCTTTTTTTCTTTTTTTTTTTTATTATTGAAATTGTTTTCATAACTTTAGAGCATCACACATTTGACTGCTGCCACCCAGGCAGGCAGAGGATGTGACATCTTTGCTGCACTTTAACTATTGGCCAATGTCAATGGAATAATCCTTCCTATTCAGCGGTTTTTGTGGCACAATCGGTGCATTCAATGCAGCGATGCTCCAAAATAGTGCACGCGCTTCCTGAACACAAGTCATTTACTTGAGCTGCGGCACAAAGTGATGTTGTTTGCATCCGGTCAGTCCATAAAACACATCACTGTCATCGTCTTACACAGGGCTTCATTTGATAAATGATTGGTATCATAACACAGTGGCTGCATGAAGAGAACATGCTTGTCACTTTGCCACATAAACAGTATATGGACTAATGGGAGGATATAATGCCAAAACAACTGGCACGACCATTGAAAATACAATTAGTGTTCATTTAGACACAATCTAGTCAAATGTATGACACCTTTATATTTCTTTTGTACTACAAGCTGCAGTTCCACAAACCGCTATGGTACAGTTCAGGTACCAGCGTGTCCACCTTTACCCTCCCCAACCATACTGAAGCATACTACTGCAACCTGTAAAATATAAAAGGTGTACCAACAAGTGGAATGAATTGGGTACATTTTTTGGTGAGCCTTTGCAATGGAAATACCATAAAATACATCATATTTTAGAGATTTTGGTGTTTAAAGTAGGGATATCAAATTGAATGCATTAACTCAGGGGTGTCAAACGTACGGCCCACGGGCTGGATCAGGCCCGCGAACAGGTTTTATCCGGCCCACGGGATGAGTATAACAATTGATCGACATTTTTGAATGAAATAAACTGCTTTTCTAAATGTGTCCACTGGATGTTGCGATAGCAATTATTTGTATCTTTGTAGATGATGCTACATATATGAAAAAAAAATAAGAATAAACCGCATGATGTTAGTGCACCAGTCGTGGAAAATGAACAAACTACATTAACAAAATCCTGTAATAAGATTTTGATATTGTTTTTTTTTATCTTGATAGATTGAACATTATCATATAATTTATTCAGAAAGTATAAATAACGAAAAATAAAGATAGAATAATATTAGCCGCAACATGTAAGTGTTAAAAAAATTCACAACATCATGATTTGTTCATTTTTAGAATGTTCTTGTTCTATTTTTAAACAAAGAAAACAATTTGAAGTTGTCTTTATTGTTTTAAGTTATCGTGCCATGATTTTACCAGTCCGGCCCACTTGGGAGTAGATGTTTCTCCATGTGGCCCCCGATATAAAATATAAAGATAACATTATCATATAATTAATTCATAAAGAATAATTAATGACAAATAAAGACATAATACAAAAAAACGCAAAATGTAAGTGTAAAAAAACCCCATTATAATTTGTGCATTTACAGAATGTGCTTGTTCTATTTTGAAACAAAGAAAACAATCTGATGTTTTCTTTATTTTTAAGTTATCGTGCCGTGATTTTAGCAGTCCGGCCCACTTGGGAGTAGATTATTTTCCATGTGGCCCCCCATCTAAAATGAGTTTGACACCCCTGCATTAACTCCTGCGATTATTTAAAAATATGGTAACACTTTAGTATGGAGTACATAATCACCATTAATTAGTTGCTTATTAAAGGGGAACATTATCAGCAGACCTATGTAAGCGTCAATATATACCTTGATGTTGCAGAAAAAAAGACCATATGTTTTTTTTAACCGATTTCCGAACTCTAAAAGGGTGGATTTGGCGATTGAAACGCCTTTCAATTGTTCACCCGTGACGTCACAACAAGAAGCAAACCCCCATTTTCTCAAACACATTACACACACACTAAGTCAAATCAGCTTTGTTATTTTCCGTTTTTTCGACTGTTTTAAATGATAAATGGGTTGTACTTGTATAGCGCTTTTCTACCTTCAAGGTACTCAAAGTGCTTTGACACTACTTCCACATTCACCCATTCACACACACATTCACACACTGATGGAGGGAGCTGCCATGCAAGGCGCTAACCAGCACCCATCAGAAGCAAGGGTGAAGTGTCTTGCTCAGGACACAACGGACGTGAGGAGGTTGGTACTAGGTGGGAATTGAACCAGGGACCCTCGGGTTGCGCACGGCCACTCTCCCACTGTGCCACGCCGTCCCGTTTTCCGTACCTTGGAGACATTATGCCTCGTCGGTGTGTTGTCAGAGGGTGTAACAACACGAACAGAGACGGATTCAAGTTGACTTACGTTGAGTGTGCTAATCAAACATATCAATGGTCACGGCATGCTAATCGATGCTAACATGCTATTTAGGCTAGCTGTATGTACATATTGCATCATTATGCCTCATTTGTAGCTATATTTGCATCCAGCCTTTCCCTCCACCCACATTTAATTTCAAACAAACACATACCAATCGACGAATTCAAGTTGCACTAGTGGTCAAAAAATGTAATCGTTGGTTAGAAGGTGATCCCCGAATTCGACCTCGTTGCCGCTGTCTGTCGTAATATGGCTCAATAGCTTCAGTTTTTTCTTCATTTTCGTTTTCGCTATCTGCCTCCACACTCCAACCATCCGTTTCAATACATACGTAATCTGTTGAATCGCTTAAGCCGCTGAAATCCGAGTCTGAATCCGAGCTAATGTCGCTATACCTTTCTGTTCTATCCGCCATGTTTGTTTGTATTGGCATCACGCAGTGACGTCACAGGAAAATGGACGGGTGGATATAGCGTTGGTGAAAATCAGGCACTTTGAAACAGTTTTTTGGGATAAGTGGGTGATGGGTACAGTTTTGAAAAAAACTTTGAAAAATAAAATAAGCCACCGGGAAGTGACTTTTATTATTTTTAACCCTTCTTAAATTGTGATAATGTTCCCCTTTAAAGTACCATATTCTTAATTGAGAGTTATTTGGACACTAGGGGAACATATAAGGGTTAAGGTTAGGGCAGTGGTTCTCAAATGGGGGTGCGCGTACCCCTCGGGGTTCTTGAAGGTGTGCCAAGGGAACGTGAGATTTTTTTTTAATATTCTAAAAATAGCAACGATTAAAAAATCCTTTATAAATATATTTATTGAATAATACTTCAACAAAATATGAATGTACGTTCATAAACTGTGAAAAAGAAATGCAACAATGCAATATTCAGTGTTGACAGCTAGATTCTTTGTGGACATGTTCCATAAATATTGATGTTAAAGATTTATTTTGTATCTCTTTTTTTCAACCAAAAATGCTTTGCTCTGATTAGGGGGTACTTGAATTAAAAAAAAGGTTCACAGGAGGTACATCACTGAAAAAAGGTTGACAACCACTGGGTTAGGGTTACAAATAAGCAATAATTCTGAGGTTATTGTGGGAAGACTCTTAGATAATGGCTTACTGGCCATGCAGAATAAGGCATTAATAAGTACTTAATAATGACTGATTAAGAGCCAATGTTACTCATTTGCATGTTAATAAGCAATTAGTTAATGTTAAATATGTGTTCCCCATTCTTAAGTGTTACCGAAAAAATATATTGCATTAATCATGCAGAGTACGGACCAAAAGTTTGGGCACACCTTCTCATTCAATGCATTTTCTTTATTTTTATGACTATTTACATTGTAGATTGTCACTGAAGGCATCAACGCCATGAATGAACACATGTGGAGTTATGTACTTAACAAAAAAAGTGTGAAATAATTGAAAAGATGTTTTATATTCTAGTTTCTTCTAAATAGCCACCCTTTGCTCTGATTACCGCTTTGCACACTCTTGGCATTCTTTCGATGAGCTTTAAGCACACCTGTGGGATGTGAAACATTTCAAGTGACTATCTCTTGAAGCTCATTAAGAGAATCCCATAAGTTTGCAAAGCAGTAATCCGAGCAAATGGTGGCTATTTTGAAGAAACTTGAATACAAAACATGTTCTCAGTTATTTCACATTTTTTGTACAGTACATAACTCCACACATGTTCATTCATAGTTCTGATGCCTTCAGTGACAATGTAAATTGTCATGAAAATAAAGAAAACACATTGAATGAAAAGGTGTGTCCAAACTTTTGGCCTGTACTGTATAGACGCAGATTAATCACACAATTAATTTTGAGTGACATGTGCCTTCACCTTCACCACGGATGGTTCCCTAAGTGACGGTGGAGGTTCTTACATGGTCAGTGTCACGCCCAGGAAATCATGTTTTGTTTTGGTCATGTTATGTTTTGTTTTTTGGACACTTGTTTCCTGTTTTGCACTTCCTGGTTTGTTTTTATTTCCATAGTAACTCATTAGTTTCCACCTTGTCTCCAAGTCCCGCCCCGGTCCTCAGTTCGCACACCTGCTGGTTAATTATCACTGCTAGTATTTAAGCCACTGTTGCCTGATAGTCAGTCTGGCAACTTTACCTACCGACATACCTACACATCCCGTATTCATCTGCTTCATGCGTTCCAATGCTGTTCGTTTTTGTCCATGCCACGTTAGTTGTGTATTTGTTACGACTGGTTGGCATAGTGATGCCAAATTGGTCCCTTCATGGATGCGTCGGCATGAACACAGCAACGGTAAGTTTAAATGATTTATTACATTTAACAAAAACAGACTATGAACAAAAACACTGGAGCTAACAGACAAAAATAAACCAAGGGCGCTAGCATGAAAGCTAGGAATAGAAAATACAAAAAAACTATACTTGGCACGAAGCACACAAAAGAGTAAACAAAAAAACATTCAGCATGAAAGCTGGAATATCGAGTGGCTTAGCGTAAGAGCTAGCGAGAAAATACATACGGGTAGTAGACAGTCGTGAATGTTGCTCGAAGGCAAATTAGAGTCCCAGAAAGAATGACGAAAAGGGACGGGCTTAAATAGGTGAGTAATCAAAAAGTGACAGGTGTGCAGAAACCGTGATTAGCAGGTGGGATCAATGAGGAACCATGGTGACTGACTAAACAGGAAGTAAGAGTGTAGAACAGTGATACAACAACTGGAAGTATAAAACATATGTGGTGATCCAAGTAGCGGATCGCAACAGTATTTATGCCTCAGTGCAAGTTTTGTTCTTTCATGCCACTGTGCAAGTGTTTTTGTTTCATGTTTGTATTTTGTCGCCTACTAATCGTACCTCTTTGTGAGCGCCCTTTGTTTGCCTTTTTTTTTAGTTTTGTTAGAATATAAATAAAAATGTACCTTCATTCTCGCCTGGCTCATGCCAATCATCCTTTGCATCGAAGAAACAATCCAAGTCCAAGTCCATGTTTGACAGTCAGTGATCAGGTCAATACCTACGTCAGTGCAAAGACTCCGACTGGTGTGCTTGCTGGCAAATTTCACTTCAAAATAAACCAGAATGAAAAAATTAAGCAAATGAATGACATACAGTACATTCAAGTAAAACATTTTAAAATACTCCTGTATAACTTTCTGACAATTAAAATTGCATTTGTGTCCATATATGTATATACTTTTATATATATGTATATATATGTATATATATATATATATATATATATTTATATATATATATATATATATATATATATATATATAAGCAAGCGACTAATAGTATGTGATCAATCCAAATTTATTAATCAGAATTTAAAAAATAATTGTTTGACAGCACTAGGATTACAGAGGCATTGGAATTATAGTAGTTCACATAGCCTTTGTGTCTTACTCTGAGTTACCAGGGATGGGCTCCAGGTTCCCTATGTCACTGGGCAGTAAAAACATTGATAGTGTAAAACAAAGATTGATGAACAAAGAAAAATAAAAAGAGGAACTTATAAACAAGAATCGATGTTTCAAGATTGTTTTGCTGTTTTTCGGCTTTTTCCAGTTCGGGGTCACCGCAACGAGTATTAGTGTGAATTGGTCTAGTTCAATAATAAACAATTTAATTTATTTGGGTTTATTAGGGGATTTTGAGAGACTAAAATGCATTTGACAAGATTTCCTTCATGAGTGTGAGTGGTTGTTTATATATGTGCCCTGCGGTTGGCTGGCGACCAGTCCGAGATTAGCTAGGTTCGGCTTCAGTTTACCTGCAACCCTAACGAGGACTAGCTGTAAAGAACATGTATAGATGGTTGGAAGGACTATGTGGTCAAATTAACCATCAATTCAGTGATTTTTAATGTGACAATAACACTGCCTTAATTTTCTGAACTCCTCTTTCCATGCCAGTGTTATACTGATCAACATAATGCTGTTTACAGTTGTTGCACAGAAGGGTGGATGTAAGCTGATGTTGTGGACATTATTATTGTTACGGATGCAACAGGGAGCCGAGAATGTCGTTGTGGCTTGTGCAGCCCTTTGAGACATTTGTGATTAAGGGCTGATTAAACAGTGCATCTGCTGATTGCAGCTTAGGTACACTCAGTTTGCATCGATTCCATACAACTGACCGTATTCTTAACCATCAGTAAATAAATTAGTTAGAATATAAGACTAGTCATGTTGCATTCAAACATGAATTTACCCACAAGTGAGTCAGCGCTTTTCTTCCACGGCTTGGCGCAGTTGTGATAGTGTCCGTGGCAGCAACTTGAGGTTTCCTGGTTCAATCCCCACATTCTACCAACCTTGTCACTTCCGTTGTGTCCTTGAGCAAGACACTTCACCCGTGCTCCTGAAGGGTCGTGGTTAGGGCCTTGCAAGGCAGCTCCGGCCATCAGTGTGCGAATGTGTGTGTGAATGGGTGAATGGAGAAATAGTGTCAAAGCACTTTGAGTACCTTGAAGGTAAAAAAGCGCCATACAAGTATGACCCATTTACCATTTCAGTCACTCACACGCACGCACGCAACACACACACGCACGCACCCACACATTTCACCACCAGGGGTGCAAATGAGAAATTCTCTATTAGATGCAATGGTTTTCCTTACTGGGACCATGATTTATGTCCTTACTTGTTCACCGGATCGGATTTCGAAGGTACCTTTCCTTGTTGATGTCTCAAGCAGGGCAGAAATACAAGAACACACCACACACACACACTCACCCACACTCACACTCACACTCACACTCACACTCACCATACTTGCCAACCATCCCGGATTTTCCGGGAGAGTCCCAAAATTCAGCGCCTCTCCCGAAAATCTACCGGAACAAATGTTCTCCCGAAAATCTCCCAAAATTTAGCCGGAGCTGGAGGCCACGCCCCCTCCAGCTCCTTGCGGACCTGAGTGGGGACAACCTGTTTTCACGTCCGCTTTCCCACTATATAAACAGCTTGCCTGCCCAATCACGTTACAACATCTACGGATTTGAATAAAAAACTGCACACACAAGGAAACGAAGCAGAAGAACGAGGAAGTTACAGCCATGGCAACACCGTCTGTAATAGAGTGATTCTATGTTGTCTGTTGCCATCTCCTGGTGAATGTTGGCTATAGCGTTATGGGGTTACTTTTTGATTGGCCAACGATTTACGTGGTGTTGGGCACCTGACGGCAAGTGAGGGAGTCTGTTCTGAAGCCCACAGTAAAGAGACATAACTTCATCACCTCGCTTGGTTATTGACTCCAACCCAATATATTACACCGTCGACGAGCAAAATAGAGAAATAAATGGCAGAACAAAGGTTACTCAAATAGTCAAAGGTAAGTGTTGTTTTTTTTAGTAACCAGCAAACACAGTACAGTTAGTAGAACAACTGTGTTTTTATTACTGTGTATTTGATAGGTGCCGTCTGAAATTCAACTATTTATTTTATTTATATATATAATAAAATAAATATATATAGCTAGAATTCACTGAAAGTCAAGTATTTCATACATACATATATATATATCAATCAATCAATCAATGTTTACTTATATAGCCCTAAATCACTAGTGTCTCAAAGGGCTGCACAAACCACCACGACATCCTCGGTAGGCCCACATAAGGGCAAGGAAAACCCACACCCAGTGGGACATCGGTGACAATAATGACCCAGTGGGACGTCGGTGACAATAATGACTATGAGAACCTTGGAGAGGAGGAAAGCAATGGATGTCGAGCGGGTCTAACATGATACTGTGAAAGTTCAATCCACAATGGATCCAACACAGTCGCGAGAGTCCAGTCCAAAGCGGATCCAACATAGCAGCGAGAGTCCCGTTCACAGCGGAGCCAGCAGGAAACCATCCCAAGCGGAGGCGGATCAGCAGCGCAGAGATGTCCCCAGCCGATACACAGGCAAGCAGTACATGGCCACCGGATCGGACCGGACCCCCTCCACAGGGGAGAGTGGGACATAGAAGAAAAAGAAAAGAAACAGCAGATCAACTGGTCTAAAAAGGGAGTCTATTTAAAGGCTAGAGTATACAAATGAGTTTTAAGGTGAGACTTAAATGCTTCTACTGAGGTGGCATCTCGAACTGTTACCGGGAGGGCATTCCAGAGTACTGGAGCCCGAACGGAAAACGCTCTATAGCCCGCAGACTTTTTTTGGGCTTTGGGAATCGCTAACAAGCCGGAGTCCTTTGAACGCAGATTTCTTGCCGGGACATATGGTACAATACAATCGGCAAGATAGGATGGAGCTAGACCGTGTAGTATTTTATACGTAAGTAGTAAAACCTTAAAGTCACATCTTAAGTGCACAGGAAGCCAGTGCAGGTGAGCCAGTACAGGCGTAATGTGATCAAACTTTCTTGTTCTTGTCAAAAGTCTAGCAGCCGCATTTTGCACCAACTGTAATCTTTTAATGCTAGACATGGGGAGACCCGAAAATAATACGTTACAGTAGTCGAGGCGAGACGTAACAAACGCATGGATAATGATCTCAGCGTATTTAGTGGACAGAATGGAGCGAATTTTAGCGATATTACGGAGATGAAAGAAGGCCGTTTTAGAAACGCTTTTAATGTGTGCCTCAAAGGAGAGAGTTGGGTCGAAGATAATACCCAGATTCTTTACCGTGTTGCCTTGTTTAATTGTTTGGTTGTCAAATGTTAGAGTTGTATTATTAAATAGAGTTCGGTGTCTAGCAGGACCGATAATCAGCATTTCCGTTTTTTTGGCGTTGAGTTGCAAAAAGTTAGCGGACATCCATTGTTTAATTTCATTAAGACACGCCTCCAGCTGACTACAATCCGGCGTGTTGGTCAGCTTTAGGGGCATGTAGAGTTGGGTGTCATCAGCATAACAGTGAAAGCTAACACCGTATTTGCGTATGATGTCACCTAGCGGCAGCATGTAGATGCTGAAGAGTGCAGGGCCAAGGACCGAACCCTGGGGAACTCCACACGTTACCTTAACGTAGTCCGAGGTCACATTGTTATGGGAGACACACTGCATCCTATCAGTAAGATAAGAGTTAAACAATGACAGGGCTAAGTCTGACATACCAATTCGTGTTTTGATACGTTCTAATAAAATATTATGATCGACGGTATCGAAAGCAGCGCTAAGATCGAGGAGCAGCAACATAGATGACGCATCAGAATCCATCGTTAGCAATAGATCATTAGTCATTTTTGCGAGGGCTGTCTCCGTGGAGTGATTTGCTCTGAAACCGGATTGAAAGGTTTCACATAGATTGTTAGACGCTAAATGTTCATTTAACTGCTCCGCAACAATTTTTTTAAGGATTTTTGAAATAAAGGGAAGGTGAGACACCGGTCGGTAGTTTACCATGAGGTCAGGATCGAGGTTAGGTCTTTTAAGAAGGGGATGAATAACCGCTTTTTTGAATGCTAGGGGAACAGTGCCCGAGGAGAGTGATAAGTTTATAATATTTAGCACTGATGGACCTAATAATACAAAGAGCTCCTTGATCAGTTTCCCAGGAAGAGGGTCAAGTAAGCATGTTGTCTGTTTTATTCCATTTACACGTTGTAACAATTCCTCTAATGTTATTTCCTCAAAATGAGAGAAACTATTTTGGAGGGCAGTATCCGCCGTATATACCATCGTATCAGTGTTAATAGAACCCCGTTCTAGCTGGGACGCATTGTCTTTAATCTCCTTTCTAATGACTTCAATTTTCTTACTAAAGAATTGCATAAAGTCATCAGCTGAGTGGGTTGAGCTACTGGAAGGGGTCCCTTGTTGGGTTAGCGATGCTACCGTACTAAACAAAAATTTAGGATCGTTTTTATTACGGTGGATGAGATTTGAGTAATATTTAGCTTTAGCTAAGGTAAGCATGCGTTTATAAGTTATTAAACCATCACTCCATGCTTGATGGTGCACCTCAAGTTTAGTCGTGCGCCATTTGCGTTCCAGCTTTCTACATAATAATTTCTGAGCTCTAGTTTCTTCTGTAAACCACGGGGTGCGCTTTTTTGGAGCCTTTTTTAACTTTAGCGGTGCTATGTTATCAATGGTTTCGCGCAGGGTGTCGTTAAAGTTGTTAGTGAGGTTATCAATAGAGCCCACATACTTTGGGAATGGTGCCATAACCGAGGGCAGTAGGTCAGCAAGAGTTGTCGTTGTGGCCGTATTAATGTTGCGGCTGCTATAGCAGTTATTATTATTATTAGTTTGACGAACATGCGTCTGAACCTCGAATTTTATAAGGTAATGATCGGACAATACTTTAGTATACGGGAGTATCGTAACTTTGGAGACGGTGATACCCCTGACAAGCACTAGGTCTATCGTATTACCGTTGCGATGCGTGGGTTCATTTATTATTTGTGTGAGACCACAGCTATCAATTACAGTCTGGAGCGCTACGCACGGTGGGTCCGATGGGGTATTCATATGGATATTAAAGTCCCCCATTATGATTATATTATCGGCGTGTGTCACTAGATCAGCAACGAACTCTGAGAATTCATTGATAAAGTCCGAATAGGGCCCTGGGGGGCGGTAGATAACAGCCAGGTGTAGAGGCAGCGGTGTGACAGACTTCATAGTAAGCACCTCAAACGATTTATATTTATTATTTATGTTAGGACTAAGGTTAAAGTTTTCGTTGTATATTAGTGCGACCCCCCCACCCCTTTTAAGCGGACGGGCAATATGCGCATGTGTAAAGTTAGGAGGACATGCCTCATTTAGCGCAAAAAAGTCGTTTGGTTTAAGCCAGGTTTCGCTGAGACCGATGACGTTAAGATTGTTGTCTCTGATAATATCATTAACTAATAACGTTTTGGGAGACAATGATCTTATGTTTAAAAAACCTATATTATAGGTAGTGGCCTGTTTTAGTGAGTTTTTGATCAAATTATCCGTAGTAGCAATATTAATAATGTTGTGTTTATTATGCCCAGTGCATTTAGTATAGTTACGACCATATCTAGGAATTGATACGACAGGAATTTTCCGATTGTTTGTTTGTTGCTTTGATAAACTGCACTTATCATGGTTAGCCACCTCAGTAACGGGGATTTTCCGATTGTTTGTTTGTTGCTTTGATAAACTGCACGCATCATAGTTAGCCACCTCAGTAACACACATGTCCAACTCTGAAACACTCAAAGCAGAAAAAACGTGTTCTAATTTAACTGACTCCTTACCCAGACCAGTAGTCTCGCATTTTCCATTTAAATTTGGTTGCAGGATGGAGGGAAGTGGTGTTCTGTGGGGATTAGCCTTCTGCTTTGTTTTTAGCCCCGTATATACATATATATATATGTATATATATATACATATATATATATATATATATATATGTATATATATATATATATATATATATATATATATATATATATATATATATATATATATATATATATATATAAAATATATATGAAATACTAGAGTTGGTGAATTGTAGATGTACATATACTCCTCCCCTCTTAACCACGCCCCCAACCACGCCTCCGCCCCATCCCAGACCACGCTCCCCCACGCCCCCACCTCCCGAAATTGGAGGTCTCAAGGTTGGCAAGTATGACACTCACACACACAGTGATGGTATTTTATCATGTCGCTTGAAAATATAATATCTGCTAATTTCCACAGCAGGTGGAAGTGTCACAGACTTTTTGTAAAAAAAAAATTAAAAAAATAAAAAAGTAACGTTTCACTTAATTTTTTGAGTCATACATAAACGATACGCAAGTTAATTATCTGGTGAAAGCGCCTCCCCTGGTTGTGGTTGACAAATGATCTCTGTGAGCAGATGTTGCGGTACACAGTCGGAACACCATCATCGGCCCAGTTCGATATCTGTAGCCGTCTCACCCACCAATTTGTCTTTTGACAGCGTGCAGCCAAGTGACATAACAGCGGTATAATGTGGAATCAGGAAGAGGAGACAGAGGCATGCCTTGAATTCCCCCTCTAAGCTCCTGGAAGTGAACGAAATGTTGACTCAATCGTACGAGCGATTGTTGATTCATTAATCCACTTTGTGACGCTGGCTTGTCCAACTGTTGGGGCTGTCGACACGCCACGAAGGCTCTCCCCTTTTATTGTCTATGTCTGCAGCTGCCCCTCCACTTCAAAAGGAGACAATCGGGCGCTCGCACAGGCCTCGAGTTTATCACCGCTGCCTGACACTTTTTCCACAGGTGTCACGGACAAGTAGACGAGCGTTTGTAAAAATCACGTTACGGGACTTTTATGCGAGCACGGTTGGCTTGCCGTCTACCTCGAGTGTGTCCGGGCAAACATCTCACGGACGATGGTTTCCTCATCAGGCGATCCACAGTGGAGCGTCCACTGTATATCACGCTGTGTGCACGCTGCCAGAAGGTTCACCTATGTCATGTCGTGTAGATGAAAGCCTTCAAGATAGACATGAATGTGAATCCCTATGGACAACTTTGTCCAACATCTGGGTCTTCAAGGTAGAGCTAAGTGACGGCGTCCTGCGTCTTCATTACACGGACATTCTTACACATCTGGCTTAGCGATAAGTCTTGAAAACTTGTTTAATTTACTTGGCAAAGACAGACCTTCGTTGAGGCAAAGTACTAAACATTTTTATTTTGTATTTTATGGCGCAACCTCATTCCTGCTGTTCCCGGCGCCGATGACAGGATGACAGGTTTTCCTCAGGCACTGTGAAGGGCCAAGTCTGGCAGAGTGGAGCATGTAAAGCCACATCGCTCCGGTTTTGGGTAGACGCACACTATCCTGTGTAAGACCTGGGACGCAGACTTAGTTGGAACGGAATCCAAAGCGGTTTCCCGGCCAAACTACATTGGGAGGTAAAGTCAGCTTGAGGTAAATGTGTGATGAAGCCTCTTGTCAAACATGGCCCATGTTTGAGTATTCATGAATGCAGGATCTTTTTAAAACATCACATCTCATACAGAGCATGAGTGCTGCTAAAATACAGAATGTATTGTGTAATGGGGAACATCTGGACTTGTAAAGTTCTGCATGCGCTGCTGGATAAACTCACAACACCTGATGTCTAGTACACTGCACTAGAATATGGTATGCACTTTTAGTCACAAGTTTACTTCAAGGGATGTCTAATCATTACAATCTGGAGTTAATTACGTGAGCACCTCCTTGTTGTCATAGAGTGGAACCAACAAGTCTCTGGTTGACTTTCAAGGCCTACTGAAACCCACTACTACCCACCACGCAATCTGATAGTTTATATATCAATGATGAAATATTAACATTGCAACACATGCCAATACGGCCATTTTAGTTTACTAAATTACAATTTTAAATTTCCCGGGAGTTTCGTCTTCGAAACGTCGTGTAATGATGACATGTATGCAAGACGTCACGGGTTTTTAGGAAGTATGAGCGCTGCGCACACATACAGCTAAAAGTCGTCTGCTTTAACGGCATAATTATACAGTTTTTTGGACATATGTGTTGCTGAATCTTTTGCAATTTGTTCAATTAATATTGGAGAAGTCACAGTAGAAAGATGGAGTTGGGAAGCTTTAGCCTTTAGCCACACAAACACACGGTGATTCCTTGTTTAAAATTCCTGGAGGTGAAACTTTCCTATGGATCAGAGAGCGGTCAAGAGAACATGGATCCCTACCGAATGTCAACCAGCAGGTTTCGGTGAGAAAATTGGGGTTAAAAAGTCAGTTCTTACCGGAGAAAAGCTGAGCTTGTGTCGTCCATAGCTGCCGTCGACTCCCCTGAGACACTGCGCGTCAAGACACCCGTGGAGACACCCTTCCGACTATCAGGTACTATTAAACTCACTAAAACACTAGCAACACAATAGAAAGATAAGGGATTTCCCAGAATTAACCTAGTAAATGTGTCTAAAAACATCGGAATCCGTCCGAATGCAATTGCGTTTTTTTTTTATTCCTTCTTTTTTTTTTCCCTAGTCCGTCGCTATCAATATCCTCAAACCCGAATCTTTCATCCTCGCTCAAATTAATGGGGAAATTGTCGTTTTCTCGGTCCGAATAGCACTTTTTGTTGAAGGCTCCCATTAAAAACAAAGTTAATCTGTGAGGAGCCGTCAAACATGTGACGTCATCGTCTGCGACTTCCGGTAGAGGCAGGGCTTTTCTCTTAGCACCGAAAGTTGCGAACTTTATCGTGGATGTTCTCTACTAAATCCTTTCAGCAAAAATATGGCAATATCGCGAAATGATCAAGTATGACACATAGAATGGACCTGCTATCCCCGTTTAAATAAGAAAATCTCATTTTAGTAGGCCTTTAAATTGCTGTAGTAGTTAATGCAGTGCACGGTTTTTTGTTTGTAATCTGTTCAAGAACGTCATTTTAAAATCGAATGGTACGCAAACCGAAACAATTTCCATCAATCCATCGGGGGGGTCGCTGCAGCCTATCTCAGGGGTACACCCTGGACAAGTCGCCACCTCATTGCAGTGTTTATCAAAATAAAGCCAATAATGCCATTTTTTGTGGTACCCTTTATTTAGAAACGTACCGAAAAGTATCAAAATAATTTTGGTACCAGTAAAACATTTTTGGTATAGGGACAACACTAATAAAAAGTATGTAGTCATGAAGGATGGATAGATCTGCTTCAGATACAAATATAGAAAGGTACGAAACACGCCAAATATTTTTTTTATTTTATTAAAGCAAATAGAACCAAAAACAATTTGAAAACGACATGGCGCCATTTATCATATAACATCATTATCATAACATTTTTAGGAAAGAGTTACAGTACTCCTTTCTTTATTTTGTTATTTTAATGCCTAACCTGTTGTCATGATCCGCTGCTCGGATCATGTCTTAGTCTGGTTTCGGTTCTGTTTTATATTACATCTTGTTAGCGTTTGTCTTCTGTAGTTCCTGGTGGCACTTCCTGTTTTGTTCTCTTGTCATAACTACGCATTTGTGTCACCTGCCTTTTGTTTTTGACGCGCACCTGCCTCCTAATTACTGTCCGTATTTAAGCCTGCCTTTTTTGTTTACTCGGTCTCGCATTCTAGTTTCTGTTCCATGCAACAGGTGACGACAGTGATTCCCGATTGTGGTAAAATACTATTTTTGTACATGTTAGCTTCCACGCTATTTCTTTGTTTATTCCCTAGTTCACATGGTAGCACCTTTAGTTCCTTCTAGTTCCCATGCTAGTTCTGTTTGTTTTGTCTTAGGTGCCTTGTGCAAGTGTTTCTGTTCTTAGTTTGTTTTTTGTTAGTGTAAATAAATCTTCATTTCCTACCTTCACGCTGTGTCCATATCCGACTGCATCCTTGAGAGAACAAACTCGCACCACGATGCCAGCTAAGCGTCACACCTGTATTACTAATGAATACAGCATATACATCACCCTTCAGAAATTATCTTAACCTAATTCATCTGTTCCAGACACTCACAAATAGGTTATTGAAAATTATTTTAGTTTCATATGCAAAAAACTATGCAAAATACAAATAAATGACTGATAAAATGAATTTTACTTTATTTAAAACGCTTCAATTAATTATTGTTGGTCACCTTTTTTTATCCAAGTGTTGTTACCCCCAATTTAATTTGGCCCCAAGTGACTTATTTTGCAGTAATTGCTAATTGAAAATCAAATTAAAAAACAAGGCAACTAAGTCACAAACATGTGAGATTATTTGTTTGGTGACATGATTCTGAAGAATGATACACTGGCAAAGTTTGTGAGGTGAACTGTTTGTCCATAGAATAACAGTCTACGAATGTGAGTGTGAATGTTGTCTGTCAATCTGTTTTGGCCCTGCAATGAGGTGGCGACTTGTCCAGGGTGTACCCCGCCTTCCGCCCGAATGCAGCTGGGATAGGCTCCAGTCAACCCCCACCACCCCAAGAGGGACAAACGGTAGAAATGGATGGATGAATAACAGTCTAACAATTTTAAGGTAAACTGAGCCGTAAAGAGAAGTGAGGAAGGTGAGGGGGAATTTAAAAAAAACAAACTATTTATTCAGGATAACCTCATTAGGTGCAGCATCTCCTTTTTGAGGTAGTGCCAACACAAATAGAAAAAAATGTCAAATATATGTTGCAATAAAACGCAATAAGCTAAAAAACAGAAACACTCCACATCCCTCCAGTTCTCTCTCTCTCTCTCACGCACACACGCACGCACGCATATAAAGGGTACTGATTGTAACTTTTAACAATCGGCACATGACATATCTACTAGCACCAGGTCAAAATAATGTTTGACATTAACAGCTGTGGCTGTAGGCAACTTCCTAACGCAGTTTTGATAAACTCCACAAGATGACAGTAGCCGCATTTGAAGTATTATAAGTGATTAACATCCAGCAGCGTTGTATACTTCTGCATGCGCTTTAGAATGCAGCTTCCCAATGTGTCCTGGGTCTACCTTGTGGCCTTCTACCGGTTGGACGTGCCCTAAACACCTCCCTAAGGAGGCGCTCGGGTGGCATTCCTGACCAGATGCCCGAACCACCTCATCTGGCTCCTCTCGGTGTGGAGGAGCAGCGGCTTTACTTTGAGCTCCTCTCAGATGGCAGAGCTTCTCACCCTATCTCTAAGGGAGAGCCCCGCCACCCGGCGGAGGAAACTCATTTCGGCCGCTTGTACCCATGATCTTATCCTTTCAGTCATGACCCAAAGCTCATGACCATAGGTGAGGATGGGAACGTAGATCGATCGGTAAATTGAGAGCTTTGCCTTCCGGCTCAGCTCCTTCTTCACCACAACGGATCGGTACAACGTCCGCATTACTGAAGACGCCGCACCGATCCGCCTGCCGATCTCACAATCCACTCTTCCCCCACTCGTGAACAAGACTCCTAGGTACTTGAACTCCTCCACTTGGGGCAGGGTCTCCTCGCCAACCCGGAGATGGCAATATTAACTCATTAGCAATATTACAATCAGGGCTGTTAATCTTTGGGAACCACACTATTCGACCCGATTCTTGGGGGTAACCATTCAATTCAGAATCGATTCTTGATTGGAAACGACTTTTAATTCTAATCAATACTTGTTTATTAACATCGGATGCCAGTTTTATGATTAACTACATTCCTCCATAAAATAGACAAACAGCTCTGATATTTTATTATATTACTTAAAATAAAGCTTGTTTTGTTTAAAAAATCCCTACCCAAACTTTTAATTAAGTCAAATACAAATAAGGCAACAAGAGAAGTAACCAAGATTTCTTATTTCTAAAGTAAATCTGTGCAGCAAATATGGGCATCTACAGCAACAATATGATTTGCCTCAGTGGCTGGACAGGACAAATAAATCAATTGAAAAAATAAAAATACAATAAAAATTCTACGTTAAAATTTTTTTGAGTCTACTAGGAATCTTGGCGAATAAGAATTGCGATTCATTCGAAAAATGTTTTTTTTTTTTTTTTTTTTTTTACACCCCTACTCGCAACTATACAACTATGTACAGTTACAAAGTATAAATTAAGGAAAAATGCTGTAGAAAAACAATTAATTCAAACTAAAACAAAGAGGTGTTTGCAGAGTCACATCTAGTGGTGTATTAGAATTACTAAGTGTTGTGTAGGACCATGATCTAAAACCACAGGGCCAACAATGGGCCACCAAAAAATATCTGTTTCTCAGCTGTAGTCCGCATGTGCCCTAGCGTTCCTCAGCTGTAATACACTTTTCTCTCACTTGTGGCAATACCGCGTCAGTCACTTGACGAGTGAAACACTACAAATTAAAAACAATCAGACAAAGTCTGGAACAAAAGTTGTAGTGAAATTTCCTAGGCCCAAACATTAAAAACTATTCAAAGTTTTAATTTAAAGATTATGCAACTGTATTTTCAGCTCTTTGAGACACTTTTGATTTAGTGCTATACACAAACCCCGTTTCCATATGAGTTGGGAAATTGTGTTAGAGGTAAATATAAACGGAATACAATGATTTGCAAATCCTTTTCAACCCATATTCAATTGAATGCACTACAAAGACAAGATATCTGATGTTCAAGTTCAGAAACTTTATTTTTTTTTTTGCAAATAATAATTAACTTTGAATTTCATGGCTGCAACACGTGCCAACGTTGTTGGGAAAGGGCATGTTCACCACTCTGTTACATCACATTTTCTTTTAACAACACTCAATAAACGTTTGGAAACTAAACTGAGGAAACTAATTGTTGAGGATTTGAAAGTGGAATTCTTTCCCTTTCTTGTTTTATGTAGAGCTTTAGTCGTTCAACAGTCCAGGGTCTCTGCTGTCGTATTTTACGCTTCATAATGCGCCACACATTTTTGATGGGAGACATGTCTAGACTGCAGGCAGGCCAGGAAAGTACCCGCACTCTTTTACTACAAAGCCATGCTGTTGTAACACGTGGCTTGGCATTGTTTTGCTGAAATAAGCAGGGGCGTCAATAACATTGCTTGGATGGCAGCATATGTTGCTCCAAAAGCTATATGTACCTTTCAGCATTAATGGTGCCTTCACAGATGTGTAAGTTACCCATGCCTTGGGCACTAATACACCCCCATACCATCACAGATGCTGGCTTTTGAACTTTGCGCCTATAACAATCCGGATGGTTATTTTCCTCTTTGTTCTGGAGGACACCACGTCCACAGTTTCCAAATTTAATTTGAAATGTTGACTCGTAAGACCACAGAACACTTTACCACTTTGCATCAGTCCATCTTAGATGGACTGAAGCCGGCGGCGTTCCTTGGTGTTGTTGATAAATGGCTATTGCTTTGCATAGTAGAGTTTTAACTTGCACTTACAGATGTAGCGACCAACGGTAGTTACTGACAGTGGTTTTATGAAGTGTTCCTGAGCCCATGTGGTGATATCCTTTACACACTGATGTCGGTTTTTGATGCAGTACCGCCTGAGGGATCAAAGGTCCGTAATGTCATCGCTTACGTGCAGTGATTTCTCCAGATTCTCTGAACCTTTTGATGATTTTACGGACCGTAGATGGGAAAATCACTAAATTCCTTGCAATAGCTCGTTGAGAAATGTTGTTCTAAAACTGTTTGACAATTTGCTTACAAATTGGTGACCCTCGTCCCATCCTTGTTTGTGAATTACTTAGCATTTCATGGAAGCTGCTTTTATACCCAATCATGGCAACCACCTGTTCCCAATTAGCCTGCACACCTGTGGGATGTTTCATATAAGTGTTTGATGAGCATTCCTAAACTTTATCAGCATTCATTGCCACCTTTCCCAACTTCTTTTTCACGTGTTGCTGTAATCATATTCTAAAGTTAATGATTATTTGCAAAAAAAAAAAAGTTTATCAGTTTTTACTTCAAATATGTTGTCTCAACTGAATATGGGTTGAAAATGATTTGCAAATCATTGTATTCCGTTTACATTTACATCTAACAAAATTTCCCAACTCATATGGAAACGGGGTTTGTAAATAAACTTTGATTGATTTTCATTTGCACCTAAATGTTATTGGCAGTTTATGTAAGAATGATATCTTTTTTTTATTGATTATTTTAGTTATATATTTTTTTATTTTAGCATTGCGTAATAGTATGTATTTTTATTGTTTTTATATATTTTATCAGCCTGACCTAAGCTTTGTTTGGCATGATAGTTGTGGCGGGTTATGTGTTAAAGAAATATCAATCTAGGTCAGTGGTTCTCAAATGGGGGTACTTGAAGGTATGCGAAGGGGTACGTGAGATTTTTTTTTAAATATTCTAAAAATAGCAACAATTCAAAAATCCTTTATAAATATATTTATTGAATAATACTTCAACAAAATACGAATGTAAGTTCAGAAACTATGAAAAGAAATGCAACAATGCAATATTCAGTTTTGACAGCTGGATTTTTTGTGGATATGTTCCATAAATGAGAATCAGCCATAGTTCTCTCCCGGAAAAGGGTGGAGTGCCATCTCCGGGTTGGGGAGGAGACCCTGCCCCAAGTGAAGGAGTTCAAGTACCTAGGAGTCTTGTTCACGAGTGGGGGAAGAGTGGATCGTGAGATCGACATGCGGATCGGTGCGGCGTCTCCAGTAATGCGGACGTTGTACCGATCCGTTGTGGTGAAGAAGGAGCTGAGCCGGAAGGCAAAGCTCTCAATTTACCGGTCGATCTACGCTCCCATCCTCACCTATGGTCATGAGCTTTGGGTCATGACCGAAAGGATAAGATCACGGGTACAAGCGGCCGAAATGAGTTTCCTCTGCCGGGTGGCGGGGCTCTCCCTTAGAGATAGGGTGAGAAGCTCTGCCATCCGGGAGGAGCTCAAAGTAAAGCCACTGCTCCTCCACATCGAGAGGAGCCAGATGAGGTGGTTCGGGCATCTGGTCAGGATGCCACCCGAACGCCTCCCTAGGGAGGTGTTTAGGGAACGTCCAACCCGTAGGAGGCGACGGGGAAGACCCAGGACACGTTGGGAAGACTATGTCTCCCGGCTGGCCTGGGAACGCCTCAGGAACCCCCGGGAAGAGCTAGACGAAGTGGCTGGGGAGAGGGAAGTCTGGGCTTCCCCCGCGACCCGACTTCGGATAAGCGGAAGAAGATGGATGGATGGATGGATGTTCCATAAATATTGATATTAAAGATTTCTTTATTTGTGAAGAAATCTTTAGAATTAAGTTCATGAATTCAGATGGATCTCTATTACAATCCCCAAAGAGGGCACTTTAAGTTGATGATTACTTCTATGTGTAGAAATCTTTTTTTTATAATTGAATCACTTGTTTATTTTTCAACAAGTTTTTTGCTATTTTTATATCTTTTTTTTCCAAATAGTTGAAGAAAGACCACTACAAATGAGCAATATTTTTTACTGTTATACAATTTAATAAATCAGAAACTGATGACATAGTGCTGTATTTTACTTTTGTACCTCTTTTTTTCAACCAAACATGTTTTGCTCTGATTAGGGGGTACTTGAATTAAAAAAAAGGTTCACAGGGGTTACATCACTGAAAAAAGGTTGAGAACCACTGCTTTAGGTGATTAACACTTGGTTTCATATCGTTTGACAATGTTTAAGCCTGCTCTGTACTGGAAAAGTTGGGCCCCAAGGTCAAAAAGCTTTAAGAGGAACTGCACTTTTTTGGAACTTTGCCTATCGTTCACAATCATTATGAAAAACAAGACGACAAATTTAATTTTTTAAAAATGCATTCTAACTCGTGGATAAAAGTCCTCTTACAATGCAGCCAGTTGGAGGTCCTCATTTCCTCCCAAAGAAGTAACCATCCAAAAATCGCCAACAGTACTCCATTTACATTTAGCGACTTAAATATAAACCAAGTGTTCGTGATATTTTTATTAAAATTTATAATTGTTATCATAAGTATCATAAGTTCTAACGCGGGCTTCACGGTGGAAGAGGGGTTAGTGCGTCTGCCTCCCAATATGAAGGTCCTGAGTAGTCTGGGGTTCATTCCCGGGCTCGGGATCTTTCTGTGTGGAGTTTGCATGATCTCCGCATGACTGCGTGGGTTCCCTTCGGGTACTCCGGCTTCCTCCCACTTCCAAACACATGCACCTGGGGATAGGTTGATTGGAACCACTAAATTGGCCCTCTTGTGTGAATGTGAGTGTGAATGTTGTCTGTCTATCTGTGTTGGCCCTGTGAGGATGTGGCGACTTGTCCAGGGTGTACCCCAGCTACCGCCCGATTGTAGCTGAGATAGGCGCCAGCCCCCCCGCAAACCCAAAGGGAATAAGGGGTAGAAAATGGATGGATAGATGGAAATTCTAACGCAGACCAACTTTTTATAGCAGTGCCAAGATGACTCGCTATTTTGACAACATTGGCCGGTAACCTGCTTTCTTGCGTTGTAGCTCGTGGAAGTTTATTCTAGATTGTATATAATGCCTCTGACCTTAATAGTAGAAGGATGAAAACGTAATCCAACAAGTTGGTTTTGATTGATTGAGTGATTGGAACTTTATTAGTAGATTGCACAGTACAGTACATATTCCGTACAATTGAGCACTAAATGGTAACGCCCGAATAAGTTTCTCAACTTGTTTAATCAATTCATGGTACACTTTGACAGCCAATTTAGATCCCAGAAATGGCGAGAAAGACACAAAAAGACGCTTGGTTCCTGCACTCCCCTCTTCTTCACAAGGATTATAAGTCATTCTTCACCTAAACAGGAATATAACAAGATTATGTCAGTCCTCATCCTAATGACAGCTGACGTTGTCCAGTAAGTGATTTTTTATTATATTTGATGGTTCTCATGAAGTCTGCAGTGAGTATTAATCAGGCATGTTGTTGAAGAATAAAGCAAACATTGTGAAGCATTTTTCAAATTAATGTGCCGCAATGCTTAAAATTAGCAAAAGACTTACATATTACATATTATTACTACTATTCAGTGGCCTAGTCGTTTGGGTGTCCGCCCTGAGATCGATAGGTTGTGAGTTCAAACCCTGGCCGAGTCATACCAAAGACTGTAAAAATGGGGCCCATCGCCTTCCTGCTTGGCACTCAGCATCAAGGGTTGGAATGGGGGGTTAAATCACCATAAATGATTCCCGGGCGCGGCACCGCTGCTGCCCACTGCTCCCCTCACTTCTCAGGGGGTGTTCAAGGGGATGGGTCAAATGCAGAGGACAAATTTCACCACACCTAGTGTGTGTGTGACAATCATTGGTACTTTAACTTTAACTTTAAAAATGTTCCCTACATTACATATATACTTACATCACTTATATAAAAACCTCAATGGAGGTGTTTGGATATATTTAAGGGCTTTATAGGTAGAATAGAGCGACTCCCATTAGGTCTATTGTAAGCGGACTAAGTGTTGAAAACCCTATGTGTTCTTGTCTTACATAAAGATTGTGAATGATAGGCAATATTCCAAAAATGTCTAACTCCCCTTTAAGAACCCCTGGTGTGGTGTATATAATTTGTGTATTTGTGTCAACGTCTGCTTGGTGAAAGACATTTGCATGTAAAAGATGAATTAATTGTGTTCTTTATATTGTACTGAGCAGTGCAGCCAGGGCTTTGCCTATGTTGCGGTTTCATTGCTGGTTCTATGGTTATCATCACTTCCTTTCAATGCTCAATGAGGTGGAGTCTCACGACATTTACCATCATGAACCCTGAGGAAATTTGGTTTGACCTCCGAATTGTACCAAGTTTGGCACGTTCAACGTAGGAAGTGAAGTCCAACAAAGCCTTATTTCAGAATCTTCACTTCCTGAGTGCAAACTGCTGGCAGAAGAAGCCCAAGACAGGCTGCCACTGATGTAAAAATAGAAGCTTTTGCATTTATCTTTCTTTGAGCTATTTTTATTTTGACATTTCTTTGTTTCTTGTGGTCACGGTGCTGAAAACTGCGGAAATTGTCTAGACTAGTTTTTTTCTTAATGTTGTTTTTACTTGCTTATCTGTTTCAACTTGTTTTGCTAAATTTTCGTTAACGCTTTGATTATAACCAGGGTGTTTATTTAGCTGAAGCGCAAACAAGGACAATGCGTTAATTGGATGCAGGCAAACAGTTATTTCTGCAATTTCAAAACATATTGGATCATTATGTTTTCTTACTTTAACACTTTTTTGTGTATATTTTGTTCATATGGACTGAACTTTTCACAGTACCATGTTGGACACGCTCGACATCCATTGCTTTCCGTCCCCTAGGGGGGGGGGGGGGGGGTTGCCCACATATGTCGTCCTCTCCAAGGTTCTCATAGTCATCATTGTCACCGACGTCCCACTGGATGTGAGTTTTCCTTGCCCTTATGTGGGCCTACCGAGGATGTCGTAGTGGTTTGTGTTGTGGTTTTTGCAGCCCTTTGAGACACTAGTGATTTAGGGCTAAATAAATGAACATTGATTGATTGATTGATAACAATATACTTGGTCATATATGGGTGAACCACTCATCTTACTCTGTTCCTGTGCCTTACATACCACAGTCTCCACTTTTTTTTAACTTGTCCTGTCCAACTACGCTGGCAAATCATATAGTTGATGTAAGTAGATGCCCATATCTGCTGTACAGGTTTAATTTACAAAAGAGAGAGCAGGAGGGGACAAAAAAGGAGAAAAGAATCAATCAATCAATGTTTATTTATATAGCCCTAAATCACAAGTGTCTCAAAGGGCTGCACAAGACACAACGACAACCGCGGATCAGCGCCCCCATAAGGGCAAGGAAAAACTCACAACCCAGTGGGACATCGATGAGAATGACTATGAGAAACTTTGGAGAGGACTGCAAATGTGGGTAACCCCCCCCCCCCCCCCCCAGGGGAGACCGGTGCAATGGACGTCGAGTGGGTCTGACATAATATTGTGAATGTCCAGTCCATAGTGGCTCTGACATAATAGTGAGAGTCCAGTCCGTAATGTGGCCAGCAGGAGACTCTCCCGAGCGGAGACGGGTCAGCAGCGCAGAGATGTCCCCAACCGATGCACAGGAGAGCGGTCCACCCCTCCAGCCCCCCGACCCCCACGAGGGAGAGAGGGACTGAGAAGAAAAGAAAAGAAACGGGAGATTAACTGGTCTACAAAGGGGGTCTATTTAAAGGCTAAGGTATACAAATGAGTTTTAAGATGGGACTTAAAACTAGAAGACAGAGGGGGAGAATGTGGTGACAAGAGGGGGATATGACAGAAAGAGATAACAACATTAGCAAATACGATGTGAACAAATATGACACCAAAAATGCAGTAAATCTTAATACTATAAAAATGACTGTAAACATTATTGCATTACAACCGGAAGAATAAAAATACCAATGAAAATAACACTATTGATGATGAATAATAATAATTACCTTTACTATCAACATTACAATCGTTTTAAATGCCACAATACAATAGTGAAATGAACACTTGACATACAAAAGAAAGCATGTAAGGGGCGGGGAGCTCATTTTATTACCTTATACATTGTTATGGTAAAACAAGGTTAAGCTTAAGCAGTATCGTGTTTCCCTCAGGGGGTGGGGATACATCCTTTCTATGTTTGATGAAATGTAATATATGTATGTATATGTGCATGTGTATGTAAAAGTTAAAGTTAAAGTACCAATGACTGTCACAGACAATCTTGGTGTGGCGGAATTATTCTCTGCATTTGACCCATCACCCTTGATCACCCCCTGGGAGGTGAGGGGAGCAGTGGGCAGCAGCGGTGCCGCGCCCGGGAATCATTTTTGTTGATTTAACTCCCAATTCCAACCCTTTATGCTGAGTGCTAAGCAGCGAGGTAATGAGTCCCATTTTTATAGTCTTTGGTATGACTTGGCTGGGGTTTGAACTCACAACCTACCGATCTCAGGGCGGACACTCTAACCACTAGGCCACTGAGTAGGTTGTACAGTACGTATGTATGTTTGTATAGTGAATGTGATATCAATGTTGTTGTGTATCATTATTCTTGTTGTGTGTATCATTATTACTGTTGTGTGTATCATGATGTTGTTGTGTGTAACATTATTGTTGTATATAAATGGTCCATTTCCTTCCAGCCCTCAGTCTCCTCTTGAATAAATTCCCATAGCCATCATTATTTTGCTGAGAAGCAAACGCAGGACACAATCATTGAACTCCATTATTGTTATTTTTTACGTGTCTTGTTCCGACTGATAGGGTCCGTGCTGCACATTCTTGCCAACCCTCCCGGATTATCCGGGAGACTCCCGAAATTCAGTGCCTCTCCCTAAAACCTCCTGGGACAAATTTTCTCCCGAAAATCTCCTGAAATTCAGGCGGAACTGGAGGCCACGCCCCCTCCAGCTCCATGAGAACCTGACTCAGCAATTTGTGACCCTCTTAAACAGAACAATACTGCCATCTTTTGTACATAGAATAGAATAGAATGTAAATATATTCTACATATATTCTACATTTAAGTGCAGTCAAGGAACATGCATTAGGGAGTCTGTTCTGAAGCCCACAGTAAAGAGACGTAACTTCATCACGTCGCCTGGTTATTGACTCCAACCCAATATATTACACCGTCGACGAGCAAAATGAGGAAATACGCTTGCAAGTTCCAGAACGATTGGAAACAAGAATTTCAGTTTATCCAGGAGAGTTCGAAGGGGAAAGGGGTATGTTGCCTGTAAATTTTGTAGAACAGACTTCTCCATTGAACACGGTGGCCGAACGGATATACTCAGCCATGAACGGTCAGCGAAGCACAAAGCGTCTGCAGCGCAGCATCGTTCACAACCCAGTATTATGGGCCACCTCGCAAAATGGAGACTCGATGGTGTATCTTATGCTGAGACAAAGATGGCTATGCTGATAGCTGGAAGCAACATCCCGTTCTCATTTGCGGATGTCTACAACAAACCCTTGATAAATGTTCCCGGATTCGGAGATCGCTCGCCAATACGCAAATGGCAGAACAAAGGTTACTCAAATAATGAAAAGTAATTGTTGTTGTTGTTTTCTTAGTAACCAGCAAGCACGGTACAGTTAGTAGAAAAACTGTGTTTTTATTACTGTGTATTTGATAGGTGCCGTCGGAAATTCTACTATTTATTTCATCTATATATATATATATATATATATATATATGATAAAATAAATATATATAGCTAGAATTCACTGAAAGTCAAGTATTTCATACTTATATATATATATATATGAAATATATATGAAATACTCGAGCTGGTGAATTACACTCCTCCCCTCTTAACCACGCCCCCAACCATGCCTCCACCCCACCCCCGACCACTCCCCACCTCCCGCAATCGGAGGTCTTAAGGTTGGCAAGTATGGTGCTGCATGTTTTTTGACGTTTACTTTTGGTACTATTTGGTGAGTTAACTTGCGATAAAATACATTCATATACAGTGGTGCCTCAGTTTTTGTTTTTAATCTCTTCCAAGAAGTCAGACGAAAAGCTCTTGAACACTCTGCCCATCCATGTCGGAACTGCTCCCACAGTGGAGCGTTTTAAGTCTCGTCTTAAGACCCACTTTTATTCCCTGGCTTTTAACACTATGTGAGTTGTGTAGCAATCTTTGGTTATGAATTTGTATTTCTATTTATTGTTTTCTTTTAAATTGGTTTCATCCTTTGAAATCGTTTTTAATCATATTTATTTTAACATTGTTTTTATATTGGTTTTATATTTATTTATGTTGTTTTTATTCAGTCATTGGTGAAGCTAAATTTAGTATTTGAATCTTGTTTTTTATATTTGTGTGCATTCCTTTGAAAACATTTTTGTTGTTTAAATGTTCTATGTAAAGAAAGTGGATTTGATAAAGTGGATTGTTTAGGATTGGACTAAAAATCTAATCATACAAGAACTGCATATATTTTCCCCATAAAAATATAACATACCAACTTATGAGCCAATTTGGTTCTGTGACAGAGCCCTTAACTCAGCAGTGTCAAACTCAAGGCCCAGGGGCCAGAAATGGGTCGCTGCAATATTCTATGTGGCCCACCACAAATTTTAGATAGTTCGCCACGTCATTTCATGTGTTCCGCCCAATAATTTAGTGTGGACTGTCACGTCATAAAGCACGGTCTGCCACATCATTTAATGTGGTCTGGTACATCATTTATTGTAGTCTGACACATGATTCAAAGTGGTCTACCACATGATTTAATGTAGTCTGCCACGTAATGTTATGTGGCCCTCAAAGCAGCTATAATTGTAATGTGGCCCTCAATAAAAAAAAGTTTGACACCCCTCCCTTCACTCAAAACACTTGTAACTCAAACAAACAAATTAATTTAACTGGTGTTTGCTACCCCCAAAACAGCACAATTTTATCATATGACATAATTTTTTCGCACAAAATACTATTGTAAAAAATACAATACAATAGAATGTACCAACAACTGCATTAGTTGTATAAAGTAATTTAATAACAATATACATCATTTACCTTGAAGAGTGGTCTTCTACAGTATCTACTTTTGACTGCTTCTCTATCAAACACACCATAAGCAATGTTTTATTATTTTCATTGACAAAGTTACACTGTTTAATATTATTTTCACATTCTTGGCATTCTCAATCTGGCTCAATGTGGTGAAGAATAGCCGTGATGGTCTCAGACTGTTTCACACTCCGTCATGTTTTTGATTATTTATTTTTCTAATTCAATGAATATCATCCACTTCTTCTAAGCACTTTTCTTCACACTCACTCTCTTCCTCTGCATGATGGAAAAACAAAGTCCAATAATGTCAGCGAGTTAGACCAAATGTTTAGGGCGGATCTCACAGGGTTCCTTGTGACATTTGCTACGCTAACTAATGGCGGCGATGTTGGCATACAACTTAAAGAATAACAATTAGTCGAGAGACTGATCTTATCTCAAAACACTCTTTCGTTGAAATATCACTGTAAATCCAATTAATCTATTCTAGGTACACACAAAACACATTTTCTAAAGAATGATTATACAAAAAATATGAAAAACATACAACAATGAATGAAACGCACAAATTAACATTTAACATTACTTTTGCTTTTATTAAAGAATGCTGAATTCCCTTCCATCATACTTTTTCAGAAATGATTTCTTAATTTCAATAATGTTTGTTACCTTTTTTATCAAAGTGCTGGCACTTCAATTTTTCTATGACCCCCTTCAGAGCTTATTTTGCAGTCATACTCAATACAAGTATAGAGATTGAGTCACCAACGCAAACTGACTAGTTTGTTAAATGCAACGTTTGGCTCTAAGATAACAGATAAAAAAGATAACTGAAAAACAGTGTCAAACATAATCATAAGAAAAGTGAGGCACAAAAAGACCGAGGTACTTCGAGTATGTATTTTTCAATGAATGTGTTGGTAAGTTGTCCTGGGTTTAGTCCCGGGCTCGGGATCTTTCTGTCTGGAGTTTGCATGTTCTCACCGTGACTGCGTGGGTTCCCTCCGGGTACTCCGGCTTCCTCCCACCTCCAAAGACATGCACATGGGGATAGGTTGATTGGCAACACTAAATTGGCCCTAGTGTGTGAATTTGAGTGTGAATGTTGTGTGTCTATCTGTGCTGGCCCTGCGATGAGAAGGTGACTTGTCCAGGGTGTACGCCGCCTTCCATCCGAATGCAGCTGAGATAGGCTCAAGCGACCCCGAACGGGACCAGCGGTAAAAAATGGATGGATTGATGGGTTTGTGACTCAAGTCACTTAGCTATGTGTAGAATTTCATACTCAATTATTTTAGAGCAGTGGTTCTCAAACTGTGTTCACCAAGCACCACGTCCGAAAACATTTGGCCTTTCCAAATACCAGCACAATGACGAACATTAAAATACAATTGCGTAGTAGGCCTAAATATTCATTAAAAACAAGGCAGATGTGTTATTTAACAAGTATAGTTAGTATTTTGGCCATTGTAACATCACACACATTCTGAACAGTAACACTGCGTTTGAATATTTACTTATTCTTTGGCACACACCTAGATAGAGCCCGCCTACCACCATTTGACAATCCCTGCTTTGGAGAATGTTTAATTTTGGATCAGAATCCGTTACTTTGTAGTAAAGTATGCACATTTCTTCAATAATCGAATTAAAGAGCATCACTATCACCATACCGCACATAATTTACATGCATTGTTCTTGTGTAACTACATGCATGCACGGTCTACACACACCTCATATTCAGTACAGACAGTGGTTTGTTTTGTCACATGCGTGAGTTAAATGCCTACTGAAACCCACTACTACCCACCACGCAGTCTGATAGTTTATATATCAATGATGAAATATTAACATTGCAACACATGCCAATACGGTCTTTTTAGTTCACTAAATTGCAATTTTAAATTTCCCAGGAGTTTTTTCTTGAAAACATCACGTAATGATGATGTGTACGCTTGACGTCACGGGCTGTTAGGAAATATGAGCGCTGCACACACACACAGCTAAAAGTCGTCTGATTTATCCGCATAATTACACAGTATTTTGGACATCTGTGTTTCTGAATCTTTTCCAATTTGTTCAATTAATATTGGAGAAGTCAAATTACAAAGATGGAGTTGGGAAGCTTTAGCCTTTAGCCACACAAACACACGGTGATTCCTTGTTTAAAATTCACGGACGGGAAACTTTACTATGGATAACAGCGAACATGGATCCCGACCGAATGTAAACCAGCAGGTTTCGGTGAGAAAATTGTGGTAAAAAGTCGCTTCTTACCGGAGATCAGCTGAGCTTGTGCTGCCCATAAAGCTGCCGTCGACTTCCCTGAGACACTGCGCGTCAACACACCCGTGGACACACACCTCCGACTGTCAGGTACTGTTAAACTCACTAAAACATTACCAATAAAATAGAAAGATAAGGGATTTCCCAGAATTATCCTAGTAAATGTCTCTAAAAATATCTGAATCCGTCCCAACGCAATCGCGTTTTTTTTTTTTTAACTTGTTATTTATTTATTTTTTTTTTTTTCTAGTCCGTCGCTATCAATATCCTCAAACACAAATCTTTCATCCTTGCTCAAATTAATGGGGAAATTGTCGTTTTCTCGGTCCGAATAGCACTTTTTGCTGGAGGCTCCCATTAAAAACAATGTGAATATGTGAGGAGCCATCAAACATGTGACGTCATCGTCTGCGACTTCCGGGAGAGGCAGGGCTTTTCTGTTAGCAAGCAAAAGTTGCGAACTTTATCATGGATGTTCTCTACTAAATCCTTTCAGCAAAAATATGGCAATATCGCGAAATGATCAAGTATGACACATAGAATGGACCTGCTATCCCCGTTTAGATAAGAAAATCTCATTTCAGTAGGCCTTTAACGTAAACGATGACCCAAATGTATCCCAACTTGCAACCCGACAGCCAATGTAAAACATGCAGCATAATGGAGGCTTTGTCTCTTCTGGTGGACTTTATCAGGTCAGGGAAGTAGGACACTTTCTGCAAAAAGAGGACAAGCAGGAGGGGATTTTTGATGCACCTCAGTTTGAAGTCGCTATAAAGGCATAGCAACTGTCATTTTTTGACATCCTTAACAGCTAGAATCATATTAGTCAGCGAAGCATCCACATGATATCGTGAATGGGGAGAGTTTGTGTGTAAGGGGGATTGTGGGGGGGGTGCATCTTGGCCATCCCCTGATTGACCCTCGTTCACCCCGGTTCACTCACTCCCACCCTGTGAGTGAGTCTTCTCTTAACCGTGCGTGCAGCTGTCAGCTGGCAAGTGTTTGTGTGAGTGTGTGTTCTACATGTACAGTAAGGATGTGTGTCACTTTTCATTACTGGACATGACAGCTCATTTGTGCCACGCCGCAGCCTATATGTGCAGTGTATGCAGTGACAATGGATTGTTTGCTGTCATAGCTTCAGGTGATCGTGTGCTGGGGAGAAAAGCAGATTGCAATTCCACCTGTTTCTGTTAGCTTGACGTCAACTTGATAATGCCCCTGGTGACAACATCTGCTGGCCACATGAGAGAGTTGTTAGCTGGGTCCACTGAGGGACAATTGGCTGCTTACTGCCTCTGTGTACCCTTTTTTTTTTTTTTTCTTAAAACACGTACACACAATGTTGCATAAGTTGTGCAAGTCAAAATGTGTCTGCTGAGAATGCACACTAAGACATATGTGTCCCTTTTCTTCTCTCCTGTGTAGCTTCGGCTCCAAAGTTAAAACCAATGAAGAATCCATCAATACTAGACGAGGGAAGCAAGCTCACAGTCAAGTGTGAGGCCACAGGGAACCCTCTCCCCACCTACCGCTGGTTCAAAGACGGCATCGAGCTCAAAGGCAAAAGAATTAGGATAAAGAACAGCCAGTGAGTATAAACCGTTTATTAACATTGAGAACATATTCTGTCCCCACAAAATCATCACCTTTCTTTTTTTGACATAGGTCACATTACTATGAGTAGTGTTTTGCCTGAAATAGTGCTACATTGATCTTACTTATTCTGCTATGTGTTTATTTATGTGTCCATTATCATTCATCCATCCATTTCTACTGCTTATTCCCTTTTGGGGTTGCGGGGGGCGCTGGTGCCTATCTCACCTACAATCGGGCGGAAGGCGGTGTACACCCTGGACAAGTCGCCGCCTCATCGCAGGGCCAACACATATAGACAGACAACATTCACACTCACATTCACATACTAGGGCCAATTTAGTGTTACCAATTAACCTATCCCCAGGTGCATGTCTTTGGAAGTGGGAGGGAGCCCACTTTTACCTTCTTGAATTTTAACATTTTTGTCATAATATTGTTTCAAATGTGTTCTCATACTTATTTAACTTTCTGGATACTAAATATTGGCCTTTTTTTTTGCAACAGTGCAACTTAAATCTTATGAAAAAAATATTTTAAATAATATTAGTTTTTTTCTTGTAAACTTTCTTTTTTTAATTTTCATAAATCGTCATACTGTATTTTTTGTTATTTTCTCATTTGTTTTGGAAAATCAAGACATTTTAGGATATTTTATTGATATTTTTCTTTTTATAAATGAAATCATGTTCCCTTCTTTTATTCTTATAAAATATTATTATTTAAACAATACTCCATTCATCCATTTTCTAACGCTTATTCCCTTTTGGGGCCGCGGGGGGCGCTGGCGCCTATCTCAGCTACAATCGGGCGGAAGGCTGCGTACACCCTGGACAAGTCGCCATCTCATCGCAGGGTCAACACAGATAGACAGACAACATTCACACTCACATTCACACACTAGGGCCAATTGAGTGTTGCCAATCAACCTATCCCCAGGTGCATGTCTTTGGAAGTGGGAGGAAGCCGGAGTACCCGGAGGGAACCCACGCAGTCACGGGGAGAACATACAAACTCCACACAGAAAGATCCCGAGCCTGGGATTGAACCCAGGACTGCAGGACCTTCGTGTTGTGAGGCAGACGCACTAACCCCTCTCCCATTGTGAAGCCTGTGTATATTATCATGATTGTTATAAATATTATCATCATTATTATTGTTATTTTTATTGTTAGAAGTTTCATGTTTTGGAAAAAAAAACTACAAACATAATAATAATGGTAATAATGATAATGATGATCCATACATCCATCCATTTTCTACCGCTTATTCCCTTTTGGGGTCGCGGGGGGCGCTGGCGCCTATCTCAGCTACAATCGGGCGGAAGGCGGGGTACACCCTGGACAAGTCGCCACCTCATCGCAGGGCCAACACAGATAGACAGACAACATTCACACTCACATTCACACACTAGGGCCAATTTAGTGTTGCCAATCAACCTATCCCCAGGTGCATGTCTTTGGAAGTGGGAGGAAGCCGGAGTACCCGGAGGGAACCCACACAATAACAGTTATTATAATCATTATTATTACTGTTTTGCAGGAAAAGTAGATGTTGTACCTATTATTTGTATGTTTTAAAATAAATGGTACATTTAATGGTATTTTGTCTAAAATTGTGCTACATAAATCTTTGAATCTTAATTAAAAAGTAACATTTATGTACATCTGCGATGAGCTGGTGACTTGTCCAGGGTGTACACCGCGGTAGAAAATGGATGGATGGCATTTATGTGCATTTATGTGTTTTATATTATTATTATTATTGTTATTTTTTTGTTAAAATATATTATTATCATTATTATTATTATTGACTGTGATTATAATAATAATAAGAAGAATACTATTTAGTATTACGTATATGAAAATATAAAGTAATAATGAAACACTAATTAAGACCGTTTTTATTATTATTATTATTACAAAATTTTGGACATGTATTATTTTATGAACATATCATTTGATAATATTGTAGTTATTATTATTATTTTTATTATTATTATTTTATGAAACTATTACTTGATAACTATTGCACTATTGCTATTATTATGTCATTAGTTTATTTACAACATGTACACTTGTATACATATGTTAAAAAATCCAAAAAACAACAACAATACGTATTCATTTGATCAACTTATATACAAAATATAGAATTCTGGAGTATATTTTATGGCGTTTACTTCTCTCCCCAGACTTTGTTTACCTAAGGATCTATCCATTCATCCATTTTCTACTGCTTGTATTGCCCTTTTGGAATAGCCGAGGGTGCTGGAGCCTATCTCACCTGAATTCGGGCGGTAGGCGGAGTACACCCTGGACAAGTCGCCACCTCATCGCAGGGCCAACACAGATAGACAGACAACATTCACACTCACATTCACACACTAAGGACCAATTAGTGTTGCCAATCAACCTATCCCCAGGTGCATGTCTTTGGAGGTGGGAGGAAGCCGGAGAACCTGGAGGGAACCCACGCAGTCTCGGGGAGAACATTCAAACTCCACACAGAGAGACCCCGAGCCCGGTGATCAAACACTCGACCTTTGTATTGTGAGGCACATGCGCTAACCCCTGTTTCAGCCGTGCTGCCCCCCCTAAAGAAATACAAATGTAAAAGTTAGCATAGGAGGTTTTCTTAACTTTCTCAAGCTGCCACATCACCCTTTAGTCTCCTGGCGCCTCACAAGTGAGACACACTAAATAGGTCTTCATCATCTAGAACAGTGTTTTTCAACTGCTGTGCCGCAGCACATTAGTGTACCAGGAGATATCGTTTGGTGTGCCGTGGCAAATTATGTAATTTCACCTAATTGGGTTAAAAATATTTTTTGCAAACCAATAATTATAGTCTGTGCTGTCAAGAGCTCTGCAGAGTAACCATGTAATACTCTTCCATATCAGTAGGTGGCAGCAGGTAGCTAATTGCTTTTTGGATGTCAGGGACATGGTTTGTCGTAATCACAATATGCAGATGACAGAGGGAGGCAGCGTAAAGGTAAAAAGGTAACTAATGCTTAAACCAAAAATAAACAAAAGGCATTGAATCTTGGGGATGGCTATGCAAAATAAAACTAAAACTGAACTGGCTGCAAAGTAAACAAAAACAGAATGCTGGACGACAGCAAAGACTTATAGCGTGTGGAGCAGATGGCTTCCACAAAGTACATCCTCACGTGACATGACAATCAACAAGAAAATAGGAGCGCAAGAGAAAAACTAAAACACTACACACAGGAAAATACCAAACATCTCTAATTAGTCACGGCGTGATGTGACAGGTCGTGACAGTACACCTACTTGGAAACAAGAGCTATAGTGATGCATGGTATGGTTGGAATTCATATAGAACAATTGCGAGAACAACTTTTTATTGTCAATATCGGCTGCTGAGTTTCATTTTTTTTCAATGTTTTCTGCTAGTGGTGTGCCACTGGATTTTTCTGAATGAAAAAAAATGTGCCTTGGCTCAAAAAAGGTAGAAACACCATCAAGTCAATGTCGCAGCACTGAGCCCTGCTCTTTGAACAAATCATGCTCCTATTCCATTCTGTGTTTGCACGGCTAATAATAACAATGATGTAATTAATATGATAGGAGCAGGTGAATTAGGTACAAGAAAAAGTCACTGAGATACGTTGAACTGCTTCTTCAACCTAATTAAAAGCAGTACTTTTTTTTTTTTTTTTTTTTAAAGCTGACAAAGATGGAAGATATTTTGGAGCCTTAATAATGACCTCCATGTGCTGTGTTAAGTATTATTCTATGCACTCCCTAATCAGCACCTGTTTCTTCCTATCAAAGTAGAGGCCCGTTGCCATGCGGCCTCTTGTCCTGTTGTCTGCCAGGCCGCGTTTCCATGTCGCTTCCTCCCTGTCCAGATTCCCCTGACTCAGCTGTGCGACTGTTGTCTCCCACAGGAAAAACTCCAGACTGCAGATCAACAGAGCGAAACTGGGGGATTCTGGGAATTACACATGTGTGGTGGAAAACCTGCTGGGAAAGGACAACTCCACTGGCACTATAAACGTCCAAAGCAGTAAGTATTGGCATTGTTTCGGACTTTGTTCTCCTGCCAATCATAAGTGGGCATCACAAACACGGTAGTCGCTTTAACCCCTCGCAATACACCATCGAAAACACAGCTGAGATCTGTAAAAAAGTGTCCAACTTTGATTGAGCGTAGTTGCTGAAAAAGTCTTAATAACGGCTGATTGTTCAGTTTATGTAGTGGTGTGTGATGTTGCTATTGGCTGCACAAGTGGAGCGGATATAAGTCATGTGCTTTTTGCTTCTGTACAAGCAAGGATGTGTCGCTATCGGCTGTCTGAGTGGCAACAATGCACACCACAGCTTGTCTGCAGTGCTGACCGTAACTAGAAGGAAAGTCCACATTTCTCACAAAGGAATGCCAGCAGTGTCAAGTGTTCTTTCATTAGATCCTAAAAAATCTTTATCTAAATGCAGGAAACAAACATCTCCCCTGACCGAAACTGAAAACGTTAATAATATCCCGACCTTTTTAATTTTCATTTCATACATCCTGACTTAATTCTTGTGGAATTCCTTCAACTTCACTTAAAGCAAAAAAAAAAAAACACAAAGGCTTTTATAGCCCATGTAAAGTTGCAATGTTATGTGCAATATTTGTGATCTTCCAACCTTTTTTCTCCCAAAGACTGCAACTTTACTCTTGTTGTGGTGTTTTAAGGCAAATTTGTGTTTCTACTTGTAAAATCTTTATGAAGTTTATGATTTTTCTTGTAATTATCAAAATACTGCTATAATTGCCTTTTCCTAAAAATGTGCATCCTCTTGCCCCCCGAAAAATACAATCGTGTTCATGTAACGTTGCACCATTTTTTTTCTTCCAATAATTAAAGTTATTTCAGCTATTATTCTCATCACATATCTAGTTTATGTGTAAAAAGACTATTATTTAGTATTTTAGTAATTTCGTATCTTTATGATATTTTGCTGCTGGAAAATTGTTTTGAAATTTCAACTTTATTTACAAGTTTTTGTAAATTGATGTTTTTCATTTAAAAAAACGAGACTACTTTGAAAAATTTCAATACTAATCAAATTTTTATTTTTATTTTTCTAGAGATGTTTTCTCCAAAAATGTTTTCATTTCCAGACAAAATTATGACATTCTTTGTAAAATTGCAACATTATTCCCATGATATTGACAGTACACTTATTTTCCGTAATAATGCGACACTATTTTTGTGCTATCGTGACTTTTTTTTCTTTATTATACTATAAAAATATTCTGACTTCACTTGTTAAAAAAATATATTTGTACCATTTTTATCCTCATAACATTAATATGTGTTTTCCTTTAAAATATAGAAATATATCTATTTGGGTACTTTTTTTTTGGAAAACTCACAACTTGGTTAACATACTTTGTTCTTAATTCATTGCACTTTTTTTTTGTAAAATTACAGCCCTCTTCCTATAAAATAGAGGGAAAAAAGTTTTTGCAGCATTATGACATTATATTTTGCAAAATTTTAACTTTATGTCCATGGAAATGACAACCATACAACTTTATTCTAACTTTATCCTATATTCGTTAAAATTTATTCATCCCCTTAAACAATGTATTTTTATAAAATGATGGTCTTTTCCATTAAATATCCCTACTCTCCTACATTAAATGGGACTTCAGTCTTGTAATACTACAACTCTATCCTTGAAACATGGAAACGTTGTTTTTCTCCTGATGTTATTGCAGCATGATTATTTTCTTTTCAAGTTTCCCCCTTTGACCTGACTATAATAACATTTTTGGACTTTGCCGCTGTAGTAAAAGAGAGGAAGTGATGTTCTTATAATACAGTATGGTGTTTTGTATTTTTCCAAGCAAGCATGCGTGATGACATATCCGTGCTACTGCTGACAAAACATACTGATCGTGTTTTACTCTTTTTCAAGAGGAGATGGAATGAGCAAGTTCCTCTTTATGCACCACAGTGGAGATATCGTCACTCTCTTTGCTGACCTTGGCAGCGGGCTCATTTCTGTAGACATCCTTCTCTGACACGAGAGGCGAGCTGTGGCCGCCGAGGAGGAGAAAAAAAGGAAGCGAATGGAGTCTAGCCGTCACTCAGTGCCCTTGTATGCTCACTGAGGCGCAGAGCTCGCTCCTTCTTCGCTCTTTTTATCCGACCTGTTATTGTTTACAGTCGGCAGCGCCACTGCAGTAGCAGATCTTTGCAAATAATGAAAAGGCTCTCCGTGCCAAAAAAACAACATGCGGGTTTCATTGCCAGCAAACAGATAAGAAGCCAACAACATCCAGTTGAGATTTTCATCGAGATGACGTGCCTTCTGCTGACACGGAAACATTACACAGATTTGTATGCAACATTCAAGGATAGCTTCCATGTTTAATTGCGAACATCGAAATCAAATATCGCGGTTTAGAGATGACAAGGTCCGTGGCAGTCCCCGGCGGTAGAGCACCTGTTTACCGAAATGTCTTCTGAAGTTAAAGCTACATGCGAAGGTGAAACTATATATACAGTACAGGCCTAAAGTCTGGACATTTTCATGGACTCTTTATTTTCATGACTATTTACATTGTAGATAGTCACTGAAGGCATCAAGACTATGAATGAACACATGTGGAGTTATCTACTTAACAAAAACAGGTGAAATAACTGAAAACATTTTTTATATTCTAGTTTCTTCTAAAAAGCCACTCTTTGCTCTGATTACAGCTTTGCACACTCTTGGCATTCTCTCGATGAGCTTCAAGGGGTAGTCACCTAAAATGGTTTTCAATTCACAGGTGTCATAGTTTTGATGCCTTCAGTCACAGTCTGCAATGTAAATAGTCATGGAAATACAGAAAATGCATTGAAATGAGCAGGTGTGTCCAAACTTGGCCTGTACTGTATATACATATACTGTTTACTGTATATATATACATATATATATATATATATATATATATATGTATATGTATATATATGTATATGTATGTGTATAAGTTCAAGTTAATGTACCAATGATTGTCACACACACACTAGGTGTGGTGAAATTTTTCCTCTCCATTTGACCCATCCCCTTGATCACCCCCTGGGAAGTGAGGGCAGCAGTGGGCAGCAGCGGTGCCGCGCTCGGGAATCATAAATAAATAAATAAATAAATATATGTATATATATATATATATATATATAGACACTGCAGTATGCATGCACAGGTGCATCACATCCATATCATATTGAAAAAGCATGCACGCCCAGTCGCAAATGAGACATGAGCGTGAACACTTTGAAGGTAAAGAGATATAGGAGGACATTTCTTGCCCATGTGGTGTGAAGAAATTATATTATACCATAGGAAATAATATATTGTTAAATATTCAGTTCAAATAGTGGCCGTGCGCAACCCGAAGGTTCCTGGTTCAATCCCCACCTAGTACCAACCTCGTCCCGTCCGTTGTGTCCTGAGCAAGACACTTCACCCTTGCTCCTGATGGCTGCTGATTAGCGCCTTGCATGGCAGCTCCCTCCATCAGTGTGTGAATGTGTGTGAGAATGGGTAAATGTGGAAGTAGTGTCAAAGCGCTTTGAGTACCTTGAAGGTAGAAAAGCGCTATACAAGTACAACCCATTTATCATTTATTAAATGTCAAACTGTGAGCATCAGTAAAAAGTTTTTTTTTTTTTTTATGTAACATGTATTGCTGGGATGTTACTGACGTCATGCCCCTGGCATACGTCCCACCCAGTGGTCAAGCTAGCTCTGTTCTCAATGGGTACTCGGCGCCATTTAACCTTCCTCGAAGAAAAAATGCTTTCAGCTGTACAAATCGTTCGAATTGCAAAAAAGATTGTTTCTTCAGAGTTCCTCCAGAGGTAATTAAAAAGGGAGGAAGAGTGCAAGATTTCACGAAGCTACGAGAAGCATGCAACTCCCACTGTGGTCTAAGGGAGCACAGTGAAAGAATGCATGAGTTTGCAGTGATTACTCCGTTAAAGGTTTGTTTGATGTGCATTTAACGTTTAATGTTTCCTATTTAAGTATTATTTTGATATTATTCGTATTTCTTCAACATATGTTTGCATCGAGTGTGTTGAATAGCACCAACTCGGCGAGTCCAAAAAAAGAAAACTAATGTAAGCACCAATACAAAAAGAGTTAAGTTTTACCAAGGACAACAATCATGAATGAAGCTTTCTACACATCCACAATGTTGACATCTATAGTTATATTTCATAAAGACAGGGTAAAACACACTACACCTAAACGGCACGTGCAACTGCAACAGACATGACAGTAATCATGAAATGCAACCTACGCAAAAACAATGCATATTTATCTGTGAGAGTTTTGATATTAATTTCCTTGATCGAGGCACACACAAAGAAGTTGTAGACCTCCATGCTTTTCCAAGTTTCCGTCTGTTTTGTCGTGTAGTCCCATATGTCTGAGAACGCGACCGATGTATAATCCTTTAACCCGACAAACCTTTTTTTGAGAAAGTGTAAGGATCTTATTCCATTGCATAGTCAACTTTTTTGCTTGTGGCTGCATTTTTCTGGAGGATTTAAGCCTCTTTTGTATTCAGAGAGTTGGCGCGCTGCTTGCTGTACAACAGCCATCTTGGCTTGGTTGACCACCACTGGTTCCGGCAAGAAGTCACATGTCGGAATAGCAGCAATTCCTTGCTAACTGTCAAGCACGTGTATAAAGTAGTTAACCATTAGGGCTTTTTCAAACAAACGTATATAGTATATAGCAAAGCAATATTGACTATGTGGTACTGAGCAGCCAGGACATGCACATCAACACACCCGGTTTTCTTCTGTGGTGTGCTTCACACGAAAAAAGAAAAACAAAAGTGTAGGATTTGCTGATGACTTTGCACATATTTCCTGTAAAAATAAAACGTTATTTCCACAGCATAATTGTATAACCGTATTTCAGTCAAATCAATCAAATGTAATGTATATAGCCCTTTATCACGAGTGCCTCAAAGGGCTTCACAAACAATGACATTCCCTGATCTATAGCCAAACTTTATTAACCCCAACATTATATTTTTCTCAATTGTAGTATCATTCGTGTATAATTCTGACCTTGTTCTTCTAAAATTGCATATTTTATTCCCTTGACATTATGACTGGTTTCCTGGAAATATAAAAATATGTTTGCAGAGTAACACTTTAATTACTCATAAATCATAACATTACCCCTTTATATTTGTGCCACCGTGATGTTTTCCTGAGTAAAATTCAATTTTATCGAACTTTTGTAAGAAATGCTGGATTCATCATATTTTTTTTCCCTTGTGAAAATCTAACTTCACAGTATATTTTATGTAATATTATTCCTGCAACTTTAAGTACATTTACTTGTAAGAATATAAAATTTGTACCACAATAATGCACAATTGTCCTTGTAATTTCAATACAAGTATAGTTAGTAGAGCTGAGTAGGCATGAGTAAATGAGAAGCCCATAAAAAATATCCATATATCATTGGGAAGTGTGTGCGTGGCTTCCCAGCCTGCCTTGTGTTTGTACAAACCCCGTTTCCATATGAGTTGGGAAATTGTGTTAGATGTAAATATAAACGTAATACAATGATTTGCAAATCCTTTTCAACCCATATTCAATTGAATGCACTACAAAGACAACATATTTGATGTTCAAACTCATAATTCTTTTTTTTTTTTTCAAATGATAATTCACTTAAAATTTCATGGCTGCAACATGTGCCAAAGTAGTTGGGAAAGGGCATGTTCACCACTGTGTTACATCACTTTTACTTTTAACAACACTCAATAAACGTTTGGGAACTGAGGAAACTAATTGTTGAAGCGTTGAAAGTGGAATTCTTTACCATTCTTGCTTGATGTACAGCTTAAGTTGTTCAACAGTCCAGGGTCTTGTTGTCGTATTTTACGCTTCATAATGGGCCACACATTTTCGATGGGAGACATGTCTGGACTGCAGGCGGGCCAGGAAAGTACCCCCACTCTTTTACTACGAAGTAACACGTGGCTTGGCATTGTTTTGCTGAAACAAACAGGGGCGTCCATGATAACGTTGCTTGGATGACAACATATGTTGCTCCAAAACCTGTGTGGACCATTCAGCATTAATTTTGCTCTCACAGATGTGTAATTTACCCATGCCTTGGGCACTAATACACCCCCATACCATCACAGATGCTGGCTTTTGAACTTTGCGCCTATAACAATCCGGAGGGTTATTTTCCTCAATGTTCCGGAGGACACCAAATATAATTTGAAATGTGGACTCGTCAGACCACAGAGCACTTTTCCACTTTGCATCAGTCCATCTTAGATGAGCTCGGGCCCAGCGAAGCCGTCGGTGTTCCTGGGTGTTGTTGATAAATGACTTTTGCTTTGCATAGTAGAGTTTTAACTTGCACTTACAGATGTAGCGACCAACTGTAGTTACTGACAGTGGTTTTCTGAAGTGCTCCTGAGCCCATGTGCTGATATCTTTTACTCACTGATGTCGGTTTTTGATGCAGTACCGCCTGAGGGATCAAAAGTCTGTAATATAATCGCTTACGTGCAGTGATTTCTCCAGATTCTCTGAACCTTTTGATGATTTTACGGACCATAGATGGTAAAATCCCTAAATTCCTTGCAATAGCTCGTTGAGAAATGTTGTTCTAAAACTGTTCGACAATTTGCTTACAAATTGGTGACCCTCGCCCCATCCTTGTTTGTGAATTACTTAGCATTTCATGGAAGCTGATTTTATACCCAATCATGGCACTCACCTGTTCCCAGTTAGCCTACACACCTGTGGGATGTTCCAAATAAGTGTTTGATGAGCATTCCTCAACTTTATCAGTATTTATTGCCACCTTTCCCAACTTCTTTGTCACGTGTTGCTGGCATCTAATTCTAAAGTTAATGATTATTTGCAACAAAAAAAAATGTTTATCAGTTTTGACATCAAATATGTTGTCTTTGTAGCATATTCAACTGAATATGGGTTGAAAATGATTTGCAAATCATTGTATTCCATTTATATTTACATCTAACACAATTTCCCAACTCATATGGAAACGGGGTTTGTACATGTAAAAATGTGAGTTTTTTTTCTCTAAAATTGCGACTTTGTTCCTCGTAATGTGAATAAGAATACAGTACAGTAGATCCGAGTAATCATGAGAAATTGGGATGCCCATGCATGTATTTTTGGGGAAGTATGCGCATTGTGTTTATATTGATCACACCTTGAATGAGATAGTGGTTCGAGTTGAGGAACCTCTGTTCTTTTGTGCTATGTATGCAGTAACTAGCAAATAAAAGACCACTTCCCTTCCCCAAAGCAAGTTGAAGTTTGCCTCTGACCATTCCCTGTGTGACTGTAGCTTGCCACAGTTTGCTGTATTGTAATGCAGTTTTGTGCTATGTTGAGGTCATACACTTTACTAACACATACTTGTAAATAATTGTTGACTTAGAGCAAGGGTCGGCAATTTTCAGCATACAATGAGCCCTTTGAGCCCATTTCCCACCAAATAAAACCCACCTAGAGCTGAAAACTCTGCTTGATCCCTAAAATGACCATAAGACTGCTTGTAGTTTCATTAAATTTATGCTGTAGCATTTATGAACTCAAACACTAGACAGTATACGACTCAGCAAGTATTTTCGCTCTGATCAGCTTTCCGCAGCAGTTCCGAAACTGTTCTTTTTCGGTCATCTCCAGCTCGGTAGTATTTTTCCGCGAATGCTGTGTGTTTGCCCTGGAAATGTATTTCCTCATTTGATTTTGTTTTGTTTGCCAATTTCTCCAAAGAACGCAAATAAATCTGTCCAGGAAGCATTAAATTTTCTATTTTCTTCATAAATGTCTCTCTTTTTCTCATTGTCACCGACGTCCCACTGGGTGTGAGTTTTCCTTGCCCTTATGTGGGCCTACCGAGGATGTCGTAGTGGTTTGTGTTGTGGTTTGTGCAGCCCTTTGAGACACTAGTGATTTAGGGCTATATAAGTAAACATTGATTGATTGATTTTGATTTGTCTACTGTTAAATTAGGTTAAGGTTAAAGTACCAATGATGTCTCACACACACACTAGGTGTGGCGAAATTATTCTCTGCATTTGACCCATCACCTTTGATCACCCCCTGGGAGGTGAGGGGAGCAGTGAGCAGCATCGGTGGCCGCGCCCGGGAATCATTTTTGGTGATTTAACCACCAATTCCAACCCTAGATGATGAGGGCCAAGTGGGGAGGTAATGGGTCCCATTTTTATAGTCTTTGGTAGGATTCGGCCGGGGTTTGAACTCACAACCTACCGATCTCAGGGCGGACACTCTAACCATATTGCTAGTTTACTGTGGGTTGACCGCTGAAAACAAGACAATTATTTGGCAACAAAATATCACGCGTAGTGGGGTGTTCTGTACATTTCTATAGACAAAATATTGCAAGATCACAAACTCTCTAAAATAAGTTAATGTACCAAGCATTGTCACATACACAATAGGTGATGGTAAATGGTAAATGGGTTGTATATTTATAGTGCTTTTCTACCCCTTTTTAAGGAGCCCAAAGCGCTTTGACAGTATTTCCACATTCACCCATTCACACACACACTCACACAATGACGGCGGGAGCTGCCATGCAAGGCGCTCACCAGGACCCGTCAGGAGCAAGGGTGAAGTGTCTTGCCCAAGGACACAACGGACGTGACTAGGATGGTAGAAGGTGGAGATTGAACCAAAAACCCTCCGATTTCTGGCACAGCCACTCTACCAACTTTGCCACGCCGTCCCCAAGGTATGGTGAAATGTGTCCTCTGCATTTGACCCACCCCCTTGTTCACTCCCTGGTAGGGGAGGGGGGCAGTGAGCTGCAGCGGTGGCCGCGCCCGGGAATCATTTTGGTGATTTAACCCCCAATTCCAACCGAGCAGGGAGAAGAAGTAAAAACGGTTACATCAAAATAGACAAACTAAATAAAATGTAATATTAGAAGATTTAAAAGCATTTATTTATTGACATTTTTTGAAAGCCAAAGGGAGCCAGAGTGAAGGCATGAAAGAGCTGCGGGATGCAGACCCCTGGCTTGGGGTAAAGGAGAAGAAAACATATATATTTTTTTAGAGCTACCAAGCACAAAAGGCTGAGTTTTGATCAAAATCATCAACCATCAATGCTGTACCGTCATTATGCGGGGATCCACTGTATTATTGACTTACAAACCTTGATTTTAGGCATATTTTATGCAAAATTCATAATTGAAATAAGACTTTATACATCAGTATCACAGCAACACATGATACATGGCGAAAAGTTTTAAAGTGGGTCTTGAACTGAAAGATGCCTTTTTTATGGGTAAAGTGCAAATATCAATCTTTGTCCGCACATTATTCCACACAGTAAACTACCTGCTAGCCCTCCTTTAAATTGCTCCAAACAATGGCCTCACTGTGAGTCCCGTTGTGTGCAGTGACCCCACGGTGTTTGTCTGTCTACGTGTGTGCGTGTTTGTTTGCTGTTCTATACCAACAAAAAAAAAACAAAAAAAATGAAAGTCCTATTGTGTTACAGCAGCACGTCTTGTTCTGTCATGCTTCAGGGAAGAAGGCAAGACGGGGCAAATCAGGGTTGGTATGTCCATTGGCCGGGGGCACTAAAGGGCTTAAAAAATATCCTCCAATAACAAAACTGCATTCAGTTATCATTCTAAATACATATTTGCATTAATGTAATTGTAGCTCTGCTTTTGAAAGTGTTGCATTAAGTCGACTGCATGGTTTTGCAACTTCTCCTCATTAAAGGGCTGCAGTGGCACTTTGCGGTGTGTTGTCGAAATGCCATGGAGCTGCAGTATGATCAGGAGGGGTGCAAATGGGGATGGACAGAGAGAGAGAGCGAGCGAAGAAGACGAGAGTGCGGATAACGGCGGCGGGGTCAAAAGAAGGGAATGCATGACAGAAAGCAGACTGAGGCATTATACAATAGGAGCGGATATAGGCCAAGAGTGTATAGAGGAACAGACTCAGCCAGCAGGAGGAAGACAAGAAGTTCATGTGTTGCAGAGGAGACTCGTACGCTCTTTCTAGGAAGCAGCTCCGTCAGTCCAAATCTGAATCTGATGTTTATAAAAGAGGAGCGAGTTTGTTGTTTTTAAAAATCCGTCATGGCAATTGTCCATCTGGTGACCGCTGAAGCACTGTGAGAATACCACTCACATTTTAACATGTATTTTACTGTATCTTCTCAAGTGACATTATTAAAGACATGAAACTGCGAATTAGTGCACAGCCATTATTGTTTAAACAGCTGCAAACATAAGTAGAATGTGTACCTTTCACATTTGAATCAATACGGTGCCAAGTCCTGGTATTATTCCAGGGGTCTCAAACTCAATTTACCTGGGGGCCAGTGGATGCAGAAACTGGGTGAGGCTGGGACGCAAGAAAATATTTCTTAAAAAAATCTAACACGCACTTTTTAATGAATTCACCTTCTATGAATGGTTTTCCCGCCCTAGCAACATACTTGCCAAACCTCACAATTTTTCCGGGACACTCCGGAATTTCAGTGCACCTCCCGACAATCTACCGGTGCAACCATTTTCCTGAATTTGTCTAAATTTTCACCCGGTCGACATTATTAAAGGCTGCCGTGACTGCACTGCCTTTAACGTCCTCTACAACAGTGGTTCTCCACCTTTTTTCAGTGATGTACCCCATGTGAAAATTTTTTTAATTCAAGTACCCCCTAATCAAAGCAAAGCAATTTTGGTTGAAAAAAGAGATAAAGAAGTAAAATACAGCACTATGTCATCAGTTTCTGATTTATTAAATTGTATAACAGTGCAAAATATTGCTCATTTGTAGTGGTCTTTCTTGAACTATTTGGAAAAAAAGCTATAAAATAACTAAAAACTTGTTGAAAAATAAACAAGTGATTCAATTATAAATAAAAGATTTCTACACACAGAAGTAATCATCAACTTAAAGTGCCCTCTTTGGGGATTGTAATAGAGATCCAGCTGGATTCATGAACTTAATTCTAAACATTTCTTCACAAAAAAAGAAATCTTTAACATCAATATTTATGGAACATGTCCATAAAAAGTCTAGCTGTCAACACTGAATGTTGGATTGTTGTATTATCTTTTCACAGTTTATGAATTTACATTCATATTTCATTGAAGTATTATTCAATAATATACTTAAAAAAGGTTTTATGAATTGCTGCTATTTTTTATAATAATGTTATAATAAATCTCACTTGCCCCTTGGCATACCTTCAAGTACCTCCAGGGATTCGCGCATCCCCTAGAAGAGGAGTACTGCTCTACTATATGTCATCGCTTGGTGGAGGGGGGGTGTATATTGTAGCCCGGAAGAGTCAGGGCTGCGAGGGATTGTGGGTAATTGTTCTGTTGTGTTTATGTTGTGTTACGATGCGGATGTTCTCCTGAAATGTGTTTGTCATTCTTGTTTGGTGTGGGTTCACAGTCTGGCACATATTTGTAACAGTGTTAAAAGTTTTTTTTACTGCCACCCTCAGTGTGACTTGTGTAGTTGTTGATCAAATATATCTTGCAATAACACACTTGTGTCTTGCATGGCCAGATGCAACATATAACTGGGCTTGCATGCTGCCAGTTAAGGATGTAAGGGGCGCTAAAGGCAGTGCCATTATGGCACTCCCTATATATTGTTAATATGGTCGAGAGGGGCTTGGAAAGAATTGGTGCCCTGAAATTTAGAGGTCTCCCGGGAAAATTGTCGTGGGCAAGTATGACGCTGTCAAGCACCGTTCATTGTAAACTTGCGGGCCGCACCAACATTAAATTGTCATATCAAAGTGCGGGCCGCATAATAACGTCTCGCGGGCCGCATGTTTGAGACCCCCGTATTAATCCATCCATCTATTTACTACCGCTTGTCCCTTAACATGTTAATTGTTTAATAACAAATAAATAAATGAATAATAACTGTGATGTCCAGTTTGTATGTCTTGTTTTCTTACACATCTGAGTCTCAGATGGCAGTAACAATAATGTTAAACAAACAACAGAAGTATGGAGATAAATGGGTTAGACTTGTACAGTGCTTAAGCCCTAGCAATGTTTTTTAAGCGCAAAAATTACGACAAAAGTGGCGAAATTGTATTTTCATTTGCACTTAAATCTTATTGAGTTTATTTAAGAAGCATATATATTATTATTATTATCTATTATTTATTTAGTCAGAATGTATTTATTTTACCACCACGTAAAATTATTTATTTCATTGTCATTAGTTTTTATGAGTCTCGTCTTTTGCACTATATTTGATTGTATTTATTTTTCTAATCAACCTGACATAAACCTTAATTACAATTTTTTGATTAACACATGGTTTCATATCATTTGACGAGGTTGATCTTGTTAAGCCATAGGTAGATTAGTTATATTTACTGTATATGACTAAAATCAGAGTAAGAATACTAATTCAGTGTTAATACAAACCCCGTTTCCATATGAGTTGGGAAATTGTGTTAGATGTAATTATAAACAGAATACAATGATTTGCAAATAATGTTCAACCCATATTCATTGGAATATGCTACAAAGACAACATATTTGATGTTAAAACTGATACACATTTTTTTTCGCAAATAATCTTTAACTTTAGAATTTGATGCCAGCAACACGTGACAAAGAAGTTGGGAAAGGTGGCAATAAATACTGATAAAGTGTAGGAATGCCCATCAAACACTTATTTGAAACATCCCACAGGTGTGCAGGCTAATTGGGAACAGTTGGGTGCCATGATTGGGTATAAAAGCACCTTCCATGAAATGCTAAGTAATTCACAAACAAGGATGGGGTGAGGATCACCACTTTGTAAGCAAATTGTCGAACAGTTTTAGAACAACATTTTGTCAACGAGCTATTGCAAGGAATTTAGGGATTTTAGCATTTACGGTCCGTAAAATCATCAAAAAGTTCAGAGATTCTGGACACATTACTGCACACAAGCGATGATATGGACTTTTGATCCCTCAGGCGGTACTGCATCAAAAACCGACATCAGTGAGTAAAGGATATCACCACATGGGCTCTGGAACACTTCATAAAACCACTGTCAGTAACTACAGTTGGTTGCTACATCTGTAAGTGCAAGTTTAAAACTCTACTATGCAAAGCCAAACCCATTTATCAACAATATCCTGAAACGCAGGACTGGGCCCGAGCTCACCTAAGATGGACTGATGCAAAGTGGAAAGATGTTCAGGGGTCTGACAAGTCCACATTTCAAATTATATTTGGATGTCCTCCAGAACAAAGAGGAAAATAACCATTCGGATTGTTATAGGCGCAAAGTTCAAAAGCCAGTATCTGTGATGGTATGGGGGTGTATTAATGCCCAAGGCATGGGTAATTTACACATCTATGAAGGCACTAGTAATGCTGAAAGGTCCATACAGGTTTTGGAACAACACATGATTCCATGCAAGTGCCGTCTTTTTCATGGACGCACCCTGTTTATTTCAGCAAGACAAGCGTTACAACAGCATGGCTTTGTTAAAAAGAGTGTGGGTACTTTCCTGGCCCGCCTGCAGTACAGACCTGTCCCTCATCGAAAATGTGTGCCGCATTATGAAGCGTAAAATATGACAGTGGAGATCCTGGACTGTTGAACGACTGAAGCTCTACATAAAACAAGAATGAGGCAGAATTCCACTTTCAAAGCTTCAACAATTACTTTCCTCTGTTCCCAAATGTTTGAGTGTTCTTAAAAGAAAAGGTGATGTAACACAGTGGTGAACATGCCCTTTCCCAACTACTTTGGCACGTGTTGCAGCCATCAAATTCTAAGTTAATTATTATTTGCAAAAAAAAATAGAGTTTATGAGTTTGAACATCAAATATCTTGTCTTTGTAGTGCTTTCAATTGAATATGGGTTGAAAAGGATTTGCAAATCATTGTATTCCGTTTATATTTACATCCAACACGTTTTCCCAACTAATATGGAAACAAGGTTTGTATTTGAATAGGTCCCAGGGCCCTTGGTTGTGGAAAAGTTGAAAGCCGAGTTAAAAAAGTTGAGGAATTCCTGATATAGTAGACTTTGCATGGAGTTGTAACTCCATGACGTTAGATGGCACTAGGGGAGAGGCTATGGTGTGTTGCCTTAGCCAGGAAGTAGTCTTTGCCATTAAGCTGAATTCACCAGTCTAGTCTTATGTTGAGTCATACAAAATGTTTATACTGTAAGTTTTGTACTTATTACACACCAGCTTTTTGATTGTAACATGCGTCAATGTTGTAGTTTTGACCACCAGGTATTGAGATGTCGAACTTGCCATATGAAATAGCTAATCCTAATCGCTAGTCCTCAATGAACCGCGGCTCCACCGTGCAGGCAGCACTTATGCAGCCCCTGACCATGCAATATATACTTATCTTCTTACTCACCAGTGTTGGCATGTATTTAGACAATAACGTCTTTGTTGACTCTGAGCTATTCAAACAGCGGCACAGGGGCCAGATTTAAAATTTCGGTTTATCTAAATTCTCTCTTTTTTTTTATACAATTTGTGATGTGATTTATGTAACCAATGTGTTACTGTAGCTTATTTAGATATATAGATTCAAATGCAGCTATTAACTTCTTTAGTTATGTTAGGGGTGTTCCTCAATGTTAAATATTAGGTCCTCTCTTCTTCATCATTTGGGCTATTCAAGTGGTGGTCCACAAGTATAGTTAAAAATGAACTTGTTAGAGACTTGTTCTTAACAACACGAGAGTGCTGTCATAGAGATGATCTTTGACGAGCTTTTTTGCAGAAGGTCCTTGAAAACAGCAACGTGCTTCTGTATCTTTGACAAAGCCAATTGACCCCCGTAGGTCCTTAGCTTTTTGAAAACGTGGCCCCTAAACCTATTCAGTTGAGTATCCCTCCTATACATGCTGTGGTACAGTATAGTATTGTCAATCTAGAACAGGGGTCACCAACGTGGTGCCCGCGGGCACCAGATGAGTAGCCCGTGGGCCTGTTCTAAAAATAGCTCAAATAGCAGCACTTACCAGTGAGCTGCCTCTATTTTTAAAATTTTATTTATTTACTAGCAAGCTGGTCTCGCTCTGCTCGACATTTTTAATTCTAAGAGAGACAAAACTCAAATACATTTTGGAAATCCAAGAAAATATTTGAAAGACTTGGTTTTCACTTGTTTGAATACATTCATTTATCTTTTTACTTTGCTTCTTATAACTTTCAGAAACACAATTTTAGAGAAAAAATACAACCTTAAAAATGATTTTAGGATTTTTAAACACATATACATTTTTACCTTTTAAATTCCTTCCTCTTCTTTCCTGACAATTTAAATCAATGTTCAAGTTTTTTTTTAATTGTAAAGAATAATAAATATATTTTAATTTAATTCTTCATTTTAGCTTCCGTTTTTTTGACGAAGAATATTTGTGAAATATGTCTTCAAACTTATTATGATTATAATTTAAATTTATTCTGGCAAATCTAGAAAATCTGTAGAATCAAATTTAAATCTTATTTCAAAGTCTTTCGAATTTCTTTTAAAATTTTTGTTCTGGAAAATCTAGAAGAAATAAGGATTTGTCTTTGAATAGCTTGGTCCAATGTGCTATATATTCTAACAAAGGGCAGATAGGATTTTAACCTATTTAAAACATGTCATCAAAATTCTAAAATTAATCTTAATCAGAAAAAATTACTAACGATGTTCCATGAATTCTTTATTGAATTTTTTCAAAAAGATTCGAATTAGCTAGTTTTGCTCTTCATTTTTTTTTGGTTGAATTTTGAATTTTAAAGAGTCGAAATTGAAGATAAACTATGTTTCAAAATTTAATTTTCATTTTTTTAGTGTTTTCTCCTCTCTTAAACCGTTCAATTTAAGTGTTTTTTTTTAAATCATTTATTCTCTACAAAAGGGAAAAAAAAATGTACGACGAAATGACGAACAGAAATACCCATTTTTTATATATGTAGATTTATTTATTAAAGGTAAATTGAGCAAATTGGTTATTTCTGGCAATTTATTAAAGTGTGTATCAAACTGGTAGCCCTTCGTATTTATCAGTACCCAAGAAGTAGCTCTTGGCTTCAAAAAGGTTGGTGACCTCTGCTCTAGAAGATACATTGTAATAATTGCTAAGAATATGAGCGTGAGATAAAGTATACCTAATGCTATGGCCTGTGAGTACAAGTGTCAGTTAAGGCCTTTTTATTCGACACTAATGTTAAAATCTATCTTTATCAAAACATAAAAGCGATAATGTAAGCTTAAATACCGGACACGTCAATTTCACAAGAATTGCCAGACTCATCCGACACTTTGCCTAGAGGTGTCGTAAAAAAAGGAATTACCTGAATGTTCCTTGGATACAAATTTTACTTCCACAAATAAAAAGAAAGATGGGAAGGATCATTGTTAGGGTGCCATAAAGAAAAGAACAAGATATATTAACCTCTATTAATAATGCACATAACATTTGGTCATTACTCCGGCTCTGCCAGCACCTATTTATACTTCTGCAGCAAGGAGAGAGAAACTTAGCACGGCAGTTCCCCCGGGTGAGGAAAAAATAACCAACGTGTTCATGGGGGAAGAACCCAAACCTTAAGTGAACCCCTTTACGGATTACAGAGCATGCGGTGCATGGTGGCGCCATGCCAGCCATGCAGTGTGCCCTGTAACACTCCACAGAGTGCACCTCTGGGGCGATTTCATACACTTTGTGCAGGAGAAAGACACAATATTAGCTCCATTATCTTCAGTGCCATTACTATTGGTCATTTCCCCCTGCCTGTTGTAACACTAGAAAGTCTTTCCAGGATCGCCGTGTTTTATTGTTTACATTTTGTCATCGCTGACCTTAGCGCAGCTTGTGTTTGTGTTGGAGTTTGTGCGAGTGACTCCCAGGGGTGTAATGTGGGTTGCCACATTGCCATAGCAAATGTCGCCCCTCCTCCCACAATCCTATCACCTCCCAAGTCTGTTTTTTTCCGGTTTAATATTGAATGAAGGTTTTATAATGGCATGTGTCATATCACTGTGACATGTTTTTTTTTTTTTTGGACGACACAAAGATTTAACGGCCCCCACTATCATCGAAAATGTTCCATTATTATATTTACAATTCAGCATAAACATATTTAAAGCAGTAATGGCTGTGAAAAGATAGACGTGTGTCTCTGTGCATTCATTTGTAGTTTGTTTTATGAACTGATCCGAATATAAGACCGCTCCTGTTCTCCTGTGATAATATTACTTGTAAGAAATGTAGTTTATTTTCCGCCATAGAGGCACAGATTAATAACTTAGAAGCACCTCCACCCTTGGTGTGGGCATACTTTAGCTATGCTATCGAACAGGGGAACTGAAAAAAAGTCTGTTCACATCTCAACCACGATTCCTATTTATTCCGATTTTAAACCCATCCATCCATTGATTTTCTACCGCTTATTCCCTTTGGGGTCGCGGGGGGCGCTGGTGCCTATTTCAGCTACAATTGGGCGGAAGGCGGGGTACACCCTGGACAGGTCGCCACCTCATCGCAGTGCCCGGTCCTAAACCGATATATAATAAAACACATTTTAAAAAAAGTTTTGTTTTTTTTTTCAAATGAATTTTTAAAAATATTATTTTAGGCCCAGTGTGCGTGAAGGTCATAAGTCAACAGCCAAAACAATTGGTTTTGGTTGAAATATAATCTTCGCCCCAAGAATCAGAATCGAATGTGAGTTACAACAATGTGATTTCTATCAATATTCACATCACAACTAGGAAGCCACTTGTAGGTGACAGTAAAATGATCCAATTCACCCCCCCCAAAATGTAATTGACAAATTTTCATGGTGGATTTTTGACAAAGTCAATAAGGTTTATTGGTATCCACTAAATTAGCCCTAGTGTGTGAATGTGAGTGTGAATGTTGTCTCTCAGTCTGTGTTGGCCCTGTGATGAGGTGGTGACTTGTCCAGCTGGGATAGGCACCAGCACCCTTCGGGACCCCGAAAGGGACATGTGGTTGAAAATGGATGGATGGATGCATGGTATACACTGTTTCCTCGCCACTTCTTAGTCATAAATCATCACAGATTTTAGATTTGAGTGCCCATTTAAATTTCATGTTCAAATGAGACAGGTTTTGGAGTGTATTAAGTGTTTTAAGATCAGGGGTGTCATTGTTTTGGCATGGTTGCTGTTGGCATGATCCCAGGATGTTTAGAATTCCGGCATTTTGCAGGCAGAAGTTAATTGAATTAGTTACTAGGCAATAAGGAAATGATACAGGTTGAGCAGGAACTTTGGAATAAACAGGACGCTGTGACATAAAGACCACACATCGTGGCATAAAGAATATATATATATATATATATATATATATATATATATATATATTAGGGGTGGGCAAATTAATGCGTTAATTACGAGTTAACTCATCAATCTATTAACGCCGACAATTATTTTATCGCACATTTGCGTATGTTGTTTACATGCTTTTATTTTGTTAACGCCTTTTATTAACAAGATGGCGTCGCCCGGACGGGCTTCGGCTTCGAGGGGCTCTTGGTAAAGATGGAACATTTGGCAAAAATACCGGACAATTCTGCAAATTTCATCGCTGGCTTACAGCGTGGTCACTCCGGGATCACTTACGACCGCCAGACAATTCTGAATGTGGATGGATCGGGCCGTTTCGGACTGAATGACGCGTGCTTGGTAGACCGGCTAGCTAGCATGGGAATACTTTGCCGGCTACATCCAGCGGCCTGTGAAGCAGCGGAGTATATGTGTTGTCTGTCTATTTATGAATAATGCAGACGAGGAGTGTTGGCTGAGTTCTTAATGTTTACTTTCAGAGCGTGCATATCACAACATACAAGATGCCGTCATGGCGACACAACCTATACCGCCGGTGGCTACCGCGCATGCTCGTCACTCCTGTTGCATGCTGGGGAGGGTAGTTCTTTTTTTCCCTGGCTCATAACATCACAATATAGTACCATGTATATGCGTTCAGTTTATCAAAGCACCAAGCAAACAATCGGAAAATTCCCATCATATCAATTCCTAGATATGGTCATAATTATTTTAAGTGCACTACGCAGAATAAACACAACATTATTAATATTGCTACTACGGATAATTTGATCAAAAATTCCCTAAAACAGCCCACTACCTATAATATAGGTTTTTTAAACATAAGATCCCTGACAAAAAAAAATGTTTCTGCTGTTACCTCAGAAATTGCCTCTTCAGATGTTATGATTGTGGCTCAGAGATTTGTATGTAGATTATATTTATTTTCCATAACAAACAGGATAACTTAAATACCCTAGCAGTGGAAATAAGCTTAAATGTTTGTATTTACATTTTTTGAGTTGATTTTCATAAAATATGCTATTTAACTGCTACTGTTTAACAAGGACTGATTTAAATTGTGTTTGCACACCAAATGTTTTGGCGTTTTTCTTCATGTGGGAGAATATTCCAATAAAGGTGCATTTCACACTACTTTTGAAATCATTATTGGGCTTTGCGTATACAATGCAGTTAATCGCGATTAATCGGAGAAATAGTGCGATGAACTTCGATTAAAATTTTTAATCGTTGCCCAGCCCTAATATATATATATATATATATATATATATATATATATATATATATATATATATATAAATATATATATATATCCATCCATCCATTTTCTACCGCTTATTCCCTTTTGGGGTCGCGGGGGGCGTTGGCGCCTATCTCAGCTACAATCGGGCGGAAGGCGAGGTACACCCTGGACAAGTCGCAGGGCCAACATAGATAGACAGACAACATATATATACATACATACATACAGTATATGTATGTATGTATGTATGCATGTATGCATATAGTAGCCGATACAAACACCTATGTATGTATGTATATATGTATATACAGTACAGGCCAAAAGTTTGGACACACCTTCTGATATTAATGCGTTTTCTTTATTTTCATGACTATTTACATTGTAGATTGTCAATGAAGGCATCAAAACAATGACATCAGTGAATTTGTATATATATATATATATATATACACTGTATATATATATATATAGATGTATGTGTATATATATATATAATATATATATATATATTATATATATATAATTTGTATATATATATATATATATATATATATACATATATGTATGTACTAATACAGTATATATATGTTAGGTCAGGAAAAAACACAAGAGGCTATATCATCCCTACAAGCCTGTTTCGCAGGTTTCCCTGCTCGTCAGGGGATTTTATAAAATCCCCTGACGAGCAGGGAAACCTGTGAAACAGGTAGCCTCTTTTGTTTTTTCCTGACCTAACGTACATTCCGCTCTACCCCGTTTTTGAGCTCTGTATAACGGATAAACCACAGAAACCTTGACTATACATACACTATATATGTATATATATATATATATATATATATATATATATATATATATACATATATATATATATATATATATATATATATATATGTGCGCTATAGGAGTAGTGACAATGCAGCTCTATTCTACACCAATCTGCATCCATAATTGTGTTTTATATTTGTCATATGAGAGAGTGTTGAGTCATGTTGAAGAACGTCCACAAAATCCCCATGACTTTAATATTTACATCTGCCATTATTGCCTGTTGGGTTACACTACCTTGCTCTCATGCTGCAACATATCTGTTGTTTCTAGGTGGTCTACATATGACATGTCCTCTCCTGAGGGGTGTTCTTATGCAGAAGTCTATACCCCCCTCTTCCAAAAAAAAAAAAAAATTAGGAACCGTGGCCATTTGTTGTCTATGTGGTCTGACCTCTAGCCTGTAATCAGTCTGGTATTGTAAGACCGCTGGCCCTGTGCAAAACGGTGTAGTATATCATCCTCTGTTAGAACCAAGGAGCGATAGGGTCAGGTTCGCGGGGCTCCACGTGGCTTCAGATTAAGGCCTCCCCATTATCCTCCGGGCTGCCGTGTTGTGATAAGCGCTTGTGAGGCAGCCATGTGTCCACGGGCTGTAGGTCACATCCTTGGGGGGTGCTGTGCGCAGCTCCGCCGAGAGAGTGTGTGAGCGTCCAGGAATGTGTTGATGGAAATCACAGCTGAACATATGATTGCTCCAACCTCAGCAGTCATGCTGGGGCCCACCAGCAACAATTTCACGCATGCACGCACGCACGCAGGCCCACACACACACACGCGCACGCACGCGCACACGTACATACCTTTACATGTTTTCACTCCTCATCTTGAAGCCAACCACAGTGACCCTTGTCAGAAAAAAAAAAAAGCTAAGCTAAACATACCAACAACCTCAGCATCCCAGCAAGCACCTTCATATCATTGGATGACATGGAGTCAGTGCTCGGTCTCAATCATATACATCTGGTTAGTCGCTCTAGTACTAACTAGTATAGCGTTTAATAAAGCGGGCTGGAAAGCCGTGGGCTCTGTTGGTTTCTGGTAATCTTATATTTTTCTACAATCTCTCTCTTGCCGATCAAAATAAATGATCAATTCACGTATGTCACGTTGTGATATAATGCTGCTTTATGTTGTTAAAGGTATCAACACAGAAATGTACCTATATAGCTACTTAAACATGCAAAGCAAATAGGGCAGGGCGATGTGGCCTTTTATTAATATCGATATTTTTAGGCCGTATCACGATACACGATATATATATATATATATATATATATATATATATATATATATATATATATATATATATATATATATATATCTCAATATTTTTCTTTAGCTTTGAATGAACACTTGATGCATATAATCACAGCAGTATGATGATTCTATGTGTCTACATTAACACATTCTTGTTCATACTGCATTAATATATGCACATTTTAAACTTTCATGCAGAGAGGGAAACCACAACAAAGTCAATTGACCAAAACTGTATTTATTAAACATTTATTAAGCAGTGGCACAAACATTCATGTCGTTTCAAAACAGAAAATTCAAGATTATCAGAGGCATTTTAAAACAAGCTATGAGTGCACTTTTGTGCACGATGTCACTAAATTTTTTTAAAACAAATAAAGTGTGCTTTTGTGCATGATGTCACTCAAGATGTTTCAAAAAAATGTAAAATAAAAATGAGCTGCATAATACGAAATCGAATAGTGTATGTCCTTCAGTATGTGGTAGGGACCTGCGGACGTTATCCCCTTCTGTTTTTGACTACTTTTTGTTGATCTGGAAATGGAAGTCGCCAGGCTCAATTGGGTCGGTGCTGGTTGCTTGGGCATTTTGTTGACTCTGGCAACCGGCCGGAGATGTTGACATGCGGGGTTTCAAGCACTCCTTATTCTCGAGCGGGTGACTTTTCAAATGATGCTATAAATTAGTAGTGCTGCTACTTTTTGTAGCAATGCTTTTGCCGCATACTTGACATATTACGGTTGTCTGTTCGACATCTTCCCGCTTGAAGCCAAACCACTGCCAGAGGATGGACTCAGTGATTTTTTTCTTGGGAATTCTTCTTCCTTCATTGTTACCAGATTCTCACTTTTTTTCTCCCGTATTACCACTCGCACCTTTCCGCTTGCACCACCTGCCACAGTTAACAATACCCATGCCGCTACCTCTCAGCTCCGCGAGGGAGTGTGACGTGTGTGACGTATGTAACAAGGTGCGCTTGTTTTAACTTTCTGTGAGAAGGAGCGACAAGAAAAAGTGAGACAATCCTGTAGTGTAATGCCCGCAGCTAAAAGCAACTGCGTGAGAATGTATACTCGAATACTCACAATATAGTCATTTTCTACATCGCACAGAGACAAACCCACAATATATCGAGTATATTCGATATATTGCCCAGTCCTGAATGCAACTCATAAGCTAAGGATACAATAAAATACACAAATACCGTGGAACCTGGATTGGTTCTTGAAGAGGGTTTGTGATTTAAAATGTTTGTATTTTAAAGCACATTCTCCCAAAAAACTATGTAAATATGAGTAATGGGTTTGTAGTCCCGACAAAAGTCCATATTTTAGTAAACGTTTGTACACTAGAAACACAATATAAAGCGCTATACAGTACCGCATATCAAACAAACATGAATGTTCCATCAACCCTTTGCTATCTATTTAATAACCAATTCAAAACTACAACAACATGCTAAACAGTCATCATTTGTGGCTGCCCATCCTAAATGTTTTAAGCCACACATGTCCACACTTGTCGGTTGCTTTCTTTGGACTTATATTGAACTAGCAAAACTGGAATAATGTTCCAAAAAGGCTAAAACCACTTAAAGAAGACACCAAGTTGCACAGTAGCCAACAGCAGCACTGAGCTTTCTGAGTGATCAGCCCGCCCGCAATGGATTTGCTGCCAGGTACGCACTAAAAAATGTGGGGTTCAAAAGAACCCAATTTTAACCCAACTGCTGGTTCAAAAAAGGATGAACCCTTATTTGAGTTATTGAGTTACTCAACATTTTCAGTACATTTTTTCAACCCAACTTTTCATTGAATTATTTAACCAAGAAGTTGAATTATAATAACTCAATGTTGGGTTATTCCCAACCTAACTATTGGGTTGAATTATTTAACCCAAAAGTTGAGTTATTCTAACGCAATGGTGGTTGATTCATAACCCAGCTATTGGGTTGAATTTAATTAACACAAAAACGGAGTTATGCTCACTACAATGTTGGGTTATTGCAAACCCAACTATTGGGTCACACAATTTAGCGTTTCTTGACATAAGTCAGTTAAAAATTATACATTTTACTGCTGGTTTGTCCTACTCCTTCCCAACTACTAATCAAAATTATGTTTATTCCATGAAATAAACTCAAAAACAAGATATGAGTGACATTTTTTAAAAATAATTCCCGTGTATGGTCATAGTAGTTCTATAAAGCATGCTCAAATATTTTCATGTACGTAAGATGTGTGATTGTAAATGATGTTAATGAGATTAAGGGAGAGTGGCCGTGCGCAACCCGAGGGTCCCTGGCTCAATCCCCACCTAGTACCAAACTCGTCATGTCCGTTATGTCCTGAGCAAGACACTTCACCCTTGCTGCTGATGGGTGCTGGTTAGCACCTTGCATGGCAGCTCCCTCCATCAGTGTGTGAATGTGTGTGTGAATGGGTGAATGTGGAAGTAGTGTCAAAGCGCTTTGAGTACCTTGAAGGTAGAAAAGCGCTATACAAGTACAACCCATTTACCATTTACCATTAATCCTTAAAAAATCCCTTGAAGAAAAAAGTACCTTTTTAGTAAAAAAAAGCCTATTACATCAAAATGTGATACTCATTGAAAAACAAACCAAAAATGGTTCAAAGTTTTGAAAACCCAGAAATTTAGTAAAAATACCTTTATAACCCTAAAAATGGATTCCTCTTAATAAAAATAACTCAAAAATTTAACCCAATACTCGCAACTAATACATTGGGTTATCAAAATAACCCAGCATTTCGTAGTGTGTACAAAATGGCTGCGCTGCAAGCACTCAATGGGTGAAATAAATGTTCACACACTGAGACAAGGTTTGTACACCAAAACATATTTTCATTTAGTCTGTGGTTCGTAAATCGAAAAGTTCATCCAGCAAGGGGCTTGAAATCAAGGTTCACTGTACAGCCTTATTTAGTCAAAAACTTCAAGATTCCTTCAAATTGATGCACAGTTTGACGGTCAGAACTATTAAAACAAGGTTCCTCGTTATACGCATGCACGGTGATGCCAGGGATGTACAACTTGATGGGGGCTTCATGGCTCGACAGAACACCTGTACTGTACTGTAAGATATATCAAACAATCCAAGATGAGGAATTAAAAGACATGTTTATGAAAACTTCATTGGATTATCGACTTAAACTGTTCTGTCATCTATTCACTATGCTGGGGCACAATACCAATTGTCATTAATATAATAGTTATTGTCTTTTTCTACTGCACTCTACCTACTGTAGTGTGTGTAGAAACTTTTCTATTGACAAAAGCAAGTACTGCCAACTAGGGATGTGCAATATGGACTAAAATCTATATCACAGTATGTATTGCAGGCTCCTGCGATAAAAATATGTATCACAATACATTATTTGATATGTAAATGATGGAACCATTTCAAAACGGGTTACAGAAGGGTCTTAGTTTAGCAAATTGCTTAATTTCCTGTTGTATCTTTTTGTCAAAACAATTAAAAATCAATTTTCTGATTAACTCTTCTTATTGGGTTGATTTCAGTTCTATCTGCACTTCTGTTAACATGTACTAAGGACTTATTCTTCTGTTATTTGGATACTTACTTTTACACGATACAACACATTTGGGTATCGATCTAATACCAAGTAGTTACAAGAGCATTATTGGTCATATACCAATGCTAACACTAATAATTAAAATGTTTAATATATATATTTTTTAAATTAGACAAAAACACAGGATAACAGTGCAACAACATCAAACCAATATTTACATTTTTTTCTATTATTGGCTCTGGTTTAAATCATTTGTTTTTTTGTTCTTAAAGTCCTTCTGTATCCAGAGACTTATTTCCTGAGTTGTAAACAATAACAAAAACATCAAAAAGTTTTTTTGTTTGCAAAAATGATCAATCTAACCACTGTAGTATCGACCATAAACTGATACTATGTTCCTGACACTTGGTATTGTTACCGTCGATATTTGTATTGATTGGGACGGCGTGTCGCAGTGGAAGAGTGGCCGCGCGCAACCCGAGGTTCAATCCCCACCTAGTACCAACCTTGCACGTCCTTTGTGTCCTTGAGCGAGACACTTTACCCTTGCTCCTTATGGGTGCTGGTTAGCGCCTTGCATGGCAGCTCCCTCCATCAGTGTGTGAATGTGTGTGTGAATGGGTAAATGTGGAAGTAGTGTCAAAGCGCTTTGAGTACCTTGAAGGTAGAAAAGCACTATACAAGTACAACCGATTTATTTTATTTATTATTTGCCCACCTCTGTGTACTTTCAGGAGCTCCAGATTGGCACTTATAAAATCCGTCGAGGACGAGTTTGTTGCTTGTCGCTGTGAAATGTGCGGTACACAGCTAGACTGTCATCAACATACATTATCATGATATAACGATAGTATAAAAATGGTATTAAAAACTAGGTTATTTACATCGTATACCATCTTTATCGCACAAATACAATACTACCAGGTACTATTCCTAGTGCCTGGTCAGTCAGGGTCGCTCACTGGTTGAGCAGTGTAATCCGACTTCCTGTAAAGATATACAAGAAACGACAAAAGTAAACACACTTGCTAACGTTACCCTTGCATGCGTTGCTGTGCCTTAGTTACTCCACAGTGTCCACTTTTTTCTTGGCCTAAGTCTCCTCTCAAATACAACTTGTCCAATTATGGTGGCGGTATATAATACATGTGCGCATTGAAGTTTTTTTTCCGATAGATATGTTCAATACGGCATCTGAAGTAGGAAACAGATTGCTCCAAACTCAGGCCTGTGAAGCTGAGCCAATGTGATTCTACGCAGGGGGAATAGTAGCACTAAGTCTTGAGGAAGATGACCTTTTAGGAGGCTTGCTGTGACTTGGTATTGACAGTTGAAAGCACTCATTTCCTACAGTTATGCAGAAAAAACTACTTCCAAATGAAATTGAGCCTTTTGAGTTATGCTGTTGCACGTTGTATGAGTTGTTTTAAACTTGTTTTTCGCATGTTATGGGTATGTGAAAATGACAGAGCGCATTAGTCACAATCAGCGTAAACCATAGAGTTGAAGTTTCGGTTTTCCTCCCACGGGCTAATTCTCTCCTACGTAAATGAAAACATTACGCTAAGTGCTACTTTGAAGCAGATAAACAACAACTGGCCTCGCTCCTTCTATGTCTCAAAAAACAAAACTTTATTTCCAATGACGTAAGAAGTAAGATAAGCATCATCCTTAGTAGAGGATGTTGCTTCTTGGTGGGGTTTTTTTGTGGTTCGTATTTGCCCAGCGTTGAGTATTTACAGGCCACTGGAGAGCTGCTTGGAAGCTTGTATGGATTTAGCCGCTGTGCTATCAATCATTATGCCAGCTACGCTAGCTAACTCTGTGGCGGCAGGCTGCGTAACTGGTGTTACACGCTTCTCCAGGCACTTTCTGCACTAGGTGCTCCGCTTGACCACTTTAATGCATTTGTTTTAAAAGCCTTTGACTTGCTGTTGAATGTACATGCTTGATATTTTGCTCTGTTTTGTGTTTTTCAGTATACATTTTGGTCTTTTCTGCATCTGCAAACTTATTTGAAACATGTCCTGTAACTGATTTCTGAGCTTTCTTATTTTATTTAAGTGCTATCAAATTGGAGATTAATTACCTTTTTGAATTTTCATTAACCATGATTACCTCAGCGGTTTTTACTCGCTTGCATAATTAAAATAACTTTAAAAAAAGCACACAATGCACAGTTACAAATTTATTTTCAGAATGTCATTCAGGAAACACTTTTAAACCTAAGAAATTCATTCTAGACACGCAAAAAATTATTAACTCAAAAAAACTTTAATAAAGAATGTGCATAATTTTACATCCATCCATCCATTCATCCATCCATCTTCTTCCGCTTATCCGAGGTCGGATCGCGGGGGCAGCAGCCTAAGAAGGGAAGCCCAGACTTCCCTCTCCCTCGCCCATTCGTCTTGCTCTTCCCGGGGGATCCCGAGGCGTTCCCAAGCCAGCCGGGAGAAATAGTCTTCCCAACGTGTCTTGGGTCTTCCCCATGGCCTCCTACCGGTTGGACGTGCCCTAAATACCTCCCTAGGGAGGCGTTCGGGTGGCATCCTGACCAGATGCCCGAACCACGTCATCTGGCTCCTCTCGATGTAGAGGAGCAGCGGCTTTACTTTGAGTTCCTCCCGGATGGCAGAGCTTCTCACCCTATCTCTAAGGGAGAGCCCCGCCACACGGCGGAGGAAACTCATTTCGGCCGCTTGTACCCGTGATCTTATCCTTTCGGTCATGACCCAAAGCTCATGACCATAGGTGAGGATGGGAACGTAGATCGACCGGTAAATTGAGAGCTTCGCCTTCCGGCTCAGCTCCTTCTTCACTACAACGGATCGGTACAACGTCCGCATTACTGAAGACGCCACACCGATCCGCCTGTCGATCTCACGATCCACTCTTCCCTCACTCGTGAACAAGACTCCTAGGTACTTGAAGTCCTCCACTTGGGGCAGGGTCTCCTCCCCAACCCGGAGATGGCATTCCACCCTTTCCGGGCGAGAACCATGGACTCGGATTTGGAGGTACTGATTCTCATTCCGGTCGCTTCACACTCGGCTGCGAACCGATCCAGTGAGAGCTGAAGATCCCGGTCAGATGAAGCCATCAGGACCACATCATCTGCAAAAAGCAGAGACTTAATCCCACGGCCACCAAACCGGAACCCCTCAACGCCTTGACTGCGCCTAGAAATTCTGTCCATAAAAGTTATGAACAGAATCGGTGACAAAGGGCAGCCTTGGCGGGGTCCAACCCTCACTGGAAACGTGTCCACACACACACACGCACACACATACACGTGCGTGTGCCTATATATTCTTCCTGTCTCTGTCCATCTATATAAATAGATAGATAGATAGATAGATGGATAGATAGATGGATAGCCCAGCCCCCCAGCCAAATTCTCTTAGCCCAATGGGGCCCACGAATCAACAAGTTTGGGGACCACTGTGTTCGCATGATGTGACTATTAATGCAGCTAATGGGGATTAATCTAATCCCATTCACACTGTCCTCCATGTGCAGGACCGATGGTGCGCAAAGCAGATCCAAATATGTAAAAACTTCCAACACTGTTTTATTTACATGCTGTATGTACTGTATGTATGTAATGCAGCAACAGGCACATTCATGACAACATGCAATACAAACCCCGTTTCCATACGAGATGGGAAATTGTGTTAGATGTAAATATAAACGGAAAACAATGATTTGCAAATCCTTTTCAACCCATATTCAGTTGAATATGCTACAAAGACAACATATTGGATGTTCAAACTGACATTTTTTTTTTTTTGCAAATAATCATTAACTTAAGAAATTGTTGCCAGCAACACGTGACAAAGAAGTTGGGGAAGGTGGCAATAAATACTGATAAAGTTGAGGAATGGTCATCAAACACTTACTTGGAACATCCCACAGGTGTGCAGGCTAATTGGGAACAGGTGGGGGCCATGATTCTGTATAAAAACAGCTTCCCAAAAAATGCTCAGTCTTTCACAAGAAAGGATGGGGCGAGGTACACCCCTTTGTCCACAACTGCGTGAGCAAATAGTCAAACAGTTTAAGAACAACGTTTCTCGAAGTGCAATTGCAAGCAATTTAGGGATTTCAACATCTACGGTCCATAATATCATCAAAAGGTTCAGAGAATCTGGAGAAATCACTCCACGTAAGCGGCATGGCCGGAAACCAACTTTGAATGACTGTGACCTTCGATCCCTCAGACGGCACTGTATCAAAAACCGACATTAATCTCTAAAGGATATCACCACATGGGCTCAGGGACACTTCAGAAAACCACTGTTACTAAATACAGTTCGTCGCTACATCTGTAAGTGCAAGCTAAAGCTCTACTATGCAAAGCGGAGGCCATTTATCAACAACATCCAGAAACGCCTCCAGCTTCCCTGGGCCCTAGATCATTTAAGATGGACTGATGCAAAGTGGAAAAGTGTTCTGTGGTCTGACGAGTTCACATTTCAAATTGTTTTTGGAAATATTTAACATCGTGTCATCCAGACCAAATAGGAAGCGAAACATCCAGACTGTTATTGACGCAAAGTTTAAAAGCCAGCATCTGTGATGGTATGGGGAGCATTAGTGCCCAAGGCATGGGTAACTTACACATCCGTGAAGGCACCATTAATGCTAAAATGTACATACAGGTTTTGGAACAACATATGCTGCCATCTAAGTGCCGTCTTTTTCATGGACGCCACTGCTTATTTCAGCAAGACAATGCCAAGCCAAATTCAGCACGCATTACAAGAGCGTGGTTTCGTAAAAAAAGAGTGCGGGTACATTCCTGGCCCGCCTGCAGTCCAGACCTGTCTCCCATCGAAAATGTGTGGCACATTATGAAGCGTAGAATACGACAGCGGAGACCCCGGAGTGTTGAACGACTGAAGCTCTACATAAAACAAGAATGGGAAAGAATTCCACTTTCAAAGCTTCAACAATTAGTTTCCTCAGTACCCAAACGTTTATTGAGTGTTGTTAAAAGAAAAGGTGATGTAACACAGTGATGAACATGCCCTTTCCCAACTACTTTGGCAAGTGTTGCAGCCATGAAATTCTAAGTTAATTATTATTTTCAAAAAAAAAATTAAGTTTATGAGTTTGAACATTAAATGTTTTGTCTTTGTAGTGCATTTAACTGAATATGGGTTGAAAAGGATTTGCAAATCATTGGATTACGTTTATATTTACATCTAACACAATTTCCCAACTCATAGGGAAACAGGGTTTGTAATATTTTTAGTATTTTGTTCATGTTTAGCATTTCTGTAAGTTTTTTTCTGGGCGCATTGATTCCACAGCACGCATAGCAATGATCTATTCTCCGGTCAACAGCAAAGTGAGTGTGTTCTGTGTTTGCTACCACTAATGGCAGACTTTGTTAGAGCCTTGGAGCTTTATCATGTAGCATTGTTGCTAAACGGTTTCAAATAGGAACATTAAACAGTGGATTTCCAATGTCTGCTATCACTGGGACGCTGACTGGTGGGATGGTTGTATCTTTCAGCACTTGTGCTCTCCTTGAGCTGCTAAATTCAACATAACCCTCACTCCTTTGATAAAAAATGCTGGTCGCACATGATAATCTTGCTGAGTTGTCTTTTAGCAACATTTTTAGGCCTTATGCCGCATTCCATTTGACGTCAGCCAAAATGAGAGCCATAACATCCATTGCGATGATTTGTCCAGATTTTTAGCATCGTGATCGTATTTAAAAGTTCACTAACTTTTTCGACTTTGGGCCACAACAATCTACGATACAGGTGAGATGTATGATTTTGCGGTTTAAGTCGCAAGCATACCTGTCGTGAGTGACAGGAGGAGCAGTGTGATCATGGCGATGCATCTCTGCGCCAGAAAAGTAGTTCCTTTGTGTTAGCTCTTTAAATAACAATGTCGCTGTAGCTTGGTTAATATGCAGGTCAGAGCATGTAAATAGAATGTTGTTGGCAGTATTTAGATGTTTCTTAGAGCTCTTTACAGGCAGAATACCTCTAGATAACTCGCCATTACCATATTATTCACTCCGTAGAATGCATAGATTGGCCACAGCTGTAAAATACGTATGGTGTCACGCAACTTCCCATAGTTGACGTGATGTTGTTCTTCTTTAGACAGACAGAATCCACACTGCCTCTGCTGGTGGCAGCCAAGCGCTGCGCTCCATATAGTTTTAGTAGCTTCAAGACATGATTGATAAACAATCAATATCCCGCAATTGTTATGCCTATCCCTAATGGAGATGCAGAGCCAGCTAGAGCTGGTGGTAAGTACTATCCATCCTCAGCATAACTATTGTGTGCAGTGTGCTGACAAGACCAATCTGCCTCTTCGTGTATTGTTGTGTTTATGCTGTTTGCACGCAGCTAATGCAGCGGAAAAGTGGTAAATGATTTGAGTCCACTCTGGTCTTTTGTTTGCATGATGGGAGCAAAATAAAATGATAAAAACCTGTGTGATGACTACCGCACACAGCAATTTACATCCCTAAAGAGAACTAGTTTTACTGTGTTTTCAGCAAGAAAAGGCTGTTTAGGTTCACCAGTACTTGCTTTAATGAGCAATGTATAAACTATAACTTTAAAATTAAACATATTGTTTTATAAATTATCTCTGATGGTCAATGCAAGTATAACTATTGTGGCCTTTGAAGGATATTCAGCATGAGGATGTTGGGTGTTTGGCAGTCTTAGCTGACACAGACATTGTTTATTTTCCGACTCACCAGCTTTTGACAGCTTATTGAATTGCAGGTAAACAGGCATCAACAATGGCATGGTGGTCCGTTTTTTCTCCTCCATATATGTTTCACATTTTATTGATATGACGTAATTGGTACATTTATCAGTAATAATTATGGTTTGGTCTTTACTTTGGTTTTTAAAGGCCTACTGAAACCCACTACTACCCACCACGCCGTCTGATAGTTTATATATCAATGATGAAATATTAACATTGCAACAAATGCCAATACAGCCTTTTTAGTTTACTAAATTACAATTTTAAATTTCCCGGGAGTTTCGTCTTCGAAACGTTGTGTAATGATGACGAGTACGCAAGACGTCACAGGTTTTTAGGAAGTATGAGCACTGCGCACACACACAGCTAAATGTCGTCTGCTTTAACGGCATAATTATACAGTTTTTTGGACATCTGTGTTGCTGAATCTTTTGCAATTTGTTCAATTAATATTGGAGAAGTCACAGTAGAAAGATGGAGTTGGGAAGCTTTAGCCTTTAGCCACACAAACACACGGTGATTCCTTGTTTAAAATTCCTGGAGGTGAAACTTTCCTATGGATCAGAGAGCGGTCAAGAGAACATGGATCCCTACTGAATGTCAACCAGCTGGTTTCGGTGGCAAAATTGTGGTTAAAAAGTCAGTTCTTACCGGAGAAAAGCTGAGCTTGTGCCGTCCATAACTGCCGTCGACTCTCCTGAGACACTGCGCGTCAAGACACCCGTGGACACACCCTTCTGACTATCAAGTAATATTAAACTGATTAAAACACTAGCAACACGATAGAAAAATAAGTGATTTCCCAGAATTAACCTAGTAAATGAGTCTAAAAACATCGGAATACCTCCCAAAGCAATCGCGTTTTTTTTTGTTTTGTTTTTCTAGTCCGTTGCTATCAATATCCTCAAACACATATATTTCATCCTCGCTCAAACTAATGGGGAAATTGTCGTTTTCTCGGTCCGAATAGCACTTTTTGTTGGAGGCTCCCATTAAAAACAATGTGAATATGTGAGGAGCCATCAAACATGTGACGTCATCGTCTGCAACTTCCGGTAGAGGCAGGGCTTTTCTCTTAGCACCGAAAGTTGCAAACTTTATCGTGGATGTTCTCTACGGAATCCTTTCAGCAAAAATATGGCATTATCGCGAAATGATCAAGTATGACACATAGAATGGACCTGCTATCCCTGTTTAAATAAGAACATCGCATTTCAGTAGGCCTTTAAAGTGACTGTTTGGTTAATTTTTTGCAATTGTCCATTGCAAAAAGGTTTATTTTGTTACCTTTTTTAATCAGATAGTAATGATTATGGATAAACCCGAAATACATTTTCATGTTGTTTGAATTTTTCTATAGGCATATTTAAAACAACGTCTGTACAGTACACCTGTCTAATATATATATTTATGTCAGGGGGCGTTTTAGGGTAAAACCAACATACAGTGATATAAGTAACATTCATCCTATTGTATTGTACCTTGAAGATATATGTGTCAGCTAGGTTTGTTTTTGATGTATTCAAATAACATTAGCAAAGCAACACATTCAGCAATGACATACTCAAATTATAATCTTCTTCTCATCATCAGATATCCAGCTCAGTAGCTTTTAACCACACCCTCATCTCAGGTCCCACATCTAAGAGGCCGGCTTCCGAGGGTGGTTTATACAGGGGCCAGGCGGTGATTATGTGGTCAGCGGTCTGCTCCGGCAACCCACACTCACATAATGCTCCGTTCGCCAGGTCCCACTTCCTAATTGATTTAAAGCAGCCAAGCCAGGCGGTTCAGCAGGGTTCATTGCCGGCGTGGAAATTCCGCTCGTTTAATGTTGCCTCCCGGGTCCTGGATGTAATAGTGGTTGCATGTTATCCCAGCAGACTCCCACCCCAGCTTCCAGGCTGTCACCAGCCATGACTCTGTGGACGGATCTTTAGAATTGGACCTTAGCCCTGTTGTATGGATAGCCGGACTTGAGTCTTTTTAGAGGCAGCACTGTTGTGGTAGTGTTATGCAGGGTATGCCAGTCATGTGTTTGGACTTTCCTTGCTAGGGCGAGGGTAGAATGCCTGTCGTTGGAGACCGGTCAAGGAAATTCCACAAGTACTTCCAGGTAGAACAATGGGGTGGCCTCAGTCAGCCTGTAATGGTCCGTAAAGCGTTGTTTATGGCAATGTCAAACTTCCTGGCGTGTGGGCTTCTGCACCAGGCTGCAATATTCAGCTGTGGACAAGACCAGGGCTTTCATGGCTATTCGGTGCACCTTGGCGTAAGTACCCCATCTCTTGCCGGGGAGACGTCGGATTACTGAGACTCTTGTTGACACTTTGGCTGTCACTACTTCTTGGTGTTATTTGAGGGAGAGTGACATATCCTGTTGTACACCAAGATACCGCGAGGCTTGTTGGAACTCCAGGCGCTTGTTGTTGATGAATACATCCAGTTCCCATTTTTCTTTGCTCTTGTTGAGGCGATAAGCTTCTGACATTGTCTTGCCATGGCTGAGCTGTCGACGCAACTTGCACAGGTTAGGCGACCAGGATGCCCATATTTTAGTTTAGTCCACTTTCGTTCGCCTCCTATGTTGGTATACGCATCATGATGGCCAGGTCATCAGCATAGCCATCATTTGGGGATATTGTCTCCAGTGGATCATATGTTGAACAACATTGGTGCAAGGACACAACGCCATTCCTCAGCTTCCTGAGCCTGCTTCGTTGTCCATCAATGTCAACATCTCGATGATGAATTTCTGGGATGGTCTTTAGTAACATTAGATGGAGTCCACGGTGACAGACGGTGTCATAGGCAGCTGTAAGATCCAGTAACACTACTCCGGCCTTCTCTTTTTGCTAGAACCTGTCCTCATAATCTTGGGTAAGTAGTGTCACCTGGTCGAGTGTTGACTGTCCGCGACGGAAATTGGCCTGTTCTCATGGGAGTTGTGGGTCCATTATTGTCTTGATGCAGATATGGATCATCCTTTCCAAGATCCTAAATGAGACGCAGAGCAGTGAGATGGGTTTGTAGAACTAAAGGTTTTTAGCGGGTTTGTTTGGCTTTGAAATGGCTATGACAGCAGCACAGCGTCATTTTTGGGGGCTTGGGCCTCTGAACGAATGCTGAGTAGACCAAGCACAGCCATATAGATGTTTTTTAACTTTGGTGGGTCACAAACTCAGGTTGGATGTAATCATGCCCTGCCCCTGTTTGAGTTTGCTTGTGGCCGCCTGGAGATCAACAGTTGTGAACTCGCCTGAAAGGGTTAGCATCCACACTGGCTACACAAGGGAACGTTTTTATCTCCACCCGGGGATCAGTTATTTTTAAGGAGTTGGGACGCGATGGCATTTGCTGTTACTGGGTACTTAGGGACAGATGTTGGTCCGACTGTCAGCTGGTTGATTGCCCGCCATGCCTTTTGGCTACAGTAGGCAAAATCAATTGACTCCACAACTTCGGTCCACATAGTCCTTTGGCATTGCAGACTCATTCACTACTTCCCTGGAGCTTGCCTACTGTGTGGACATGCAGGAGAATGAGACATTAGACGTTAGACAGAAAAACTTTATTGATCCCCAAGGGAAATTGTTCCACACAGTAGCTCAGTTACAAAGGATAGACTGCACTCTTCATCCCAGCCTGGAATGTAGTTTACATTATAGCCACAGGGGATGGTTTTCCTTGCTACCCCAAGGACCACTTTGCAGTAGGCTGTGTACCAGGTATACACATCTGCAGTGTATGGATATGGGAGGCAGACTGATCTTCATTCTGTCTCCTCAGTGAAGGACTGCCAGTTTGCCGTTTGAAATTTCCATCTCCTGACGGGTTTCCCTGCACCAGAGATGGGACTTTTATGATGGACTGTCGGCAGTGTGAGTGGAGGAACTTTCCCAGAACTTGACTCTTTGATTTTTGGGCCGTGTTATTCACAGCAAAGGCCAGTTCCGGGTTGGTGTGGGTATTCCAAGGTGCGGAAAAAAAGCTTGGGTATTCTTTTGGGTTAAACAGCAGCAACGCATTGAAGCTGCAGGTCCTTTGGCTCAAAGTCTCTCCGTTTGATGTTGTATGGCTGTAGCCCCAATCTTTGTGTTGGCAGTGGAAGTCCCCTGCGTAGATGGCGGGCGCAGGTGCCATCGGGAGGGATGCCATGATCAGCATTGTTAGTGGGGGCTTGTAATCATTGACCACCGATGTCTCCTGCACATCAGTAGACAGCCACAAGAGGATTGTGGTGATTGGCCAGTTGCTGTCCAGTTAAGGTCATTCCTGACAAAGGTTGCAAGTCCATGCGTTTTGCTGCGGGTTGACCCAGAAAGTTTGAGGATGTTATTATCACAGTGTGTCTCCTGAAAGAGGACGGCTGCTACTTTGTGGGAGTTGGTGAGGTGGTGGGTGACTTACAGTTTGGCGGTGGTGAAGCTGGAGCACTGACCTTACATGGAGCTCAATGGCCAAGATGGCCACCCGTCCTGACGTGGATGTACTATGTCCCTGCGGCCTCTTACGTCCTGGTCTGCCAGCTGGGTGAAAACTGTTTTACAACATACGTAGGTTTCACAAGCTGGTCTTGCAACATGTCTAGCTACTCACAGAGGAGTCAACATGAAGGCTGTCATTGTCTTCTCCTATCCGCGACGTTTTCCAAAGATGTCTCATGATTTTGATACATTAAAGTATGCATCCTCTGTGTGCCTGGATCCTTATAACAAAACCCAAAAGCAGTGAAGTTGGCACGTTGTGTAAATCGTAAATAAAAACAGAATACAATGACATCTGTGAAGGCACCATTTATGCTGAGAGATACAGACAGGTTTTGGAACAACATATGTTACCATCCAAGCAACGTCTTTTTCATGGACGCCCCTGCTTATTTCAGCAGATAATGCCAAGCCAAATTCTGCACGTGTTACAACAGCGTGGCTTCGGAGTAAAAGAGTGCGGGTACTAGACTGGCCTGCCTGTAGTACAGACATGTTTCTCATTGAAAATGTGTGCCGCGTTATGAATGCTAAAATACGACAACAGAGGCCCCAGACTGTTGAACAACTTAAGATGTACATCAAGCAAGAGTAGGAAATATATCCACCTGAAAAGCTTCAAAAATTGGTTTCTTCAGTTCCCAAACGTTTACTGAATATTGTTAAAAGTAAAGGCCATGTAACACAGTGGTAAAAATGCCCCTTTCCCAACTTTTTTGCAATGTGTTGTTGCCATTTAATTCTAAATTAATGATTATTTGCACAAAAAAAAACAATTTTCTCAAGTCCAAGATTAAATATCTTGTCTATTCAGTCTATATTCAAATTATAATTTAATATAAGTTGAAAATGTCTTGCAAATCATTGTATTCTGTTTTTATTTACGATTTACACAACTGCCAACTTCACTAGTTTTAAGTTTTGTATATTACAAAACATTTACCATCAATTTATTATTAGATTACTCCTCATCTTGCTACATCATATATTTCCAGTGTGTCATTACGGCATGTCCGAAAAGGAGTTGTAAGAAGCAGAGCTTATTTAGTCCTACCCCTTTTCTATTTCATAACTATTTTTAACACATGTGTTTGTTTACTTACTGTAATTAGTTTATAACTCAAACAAATAAATGCATAAATTAATAATATTCTCAGGAATAAACAGTTGTTTGTAAGTTGTGATTCACATAATGGGATGAAAAGATGAAAAGATCAAATTTTTCCTAAAGTTTCATGCAATAATTAAAGAGTTCTTTATCAAGGCCAAGTAAAGAAACAAACATTGAAAACCAGAACATTTTCATCACTTTGTAAAAGAAAAATTGCCTGCAATGTTAAGGCAGCTAAACATTTTAGCTACTAACTTTAGCTATAACATCAACATGACTTCATATGATTAGTTTCTTCTCTGGGACTGTTTTTGTGAGTGGGTACAAGACAGCTGAGAGTGACAGCAAGAACATTAAACTATTTCCTCAGCCTGACAAGCAATTTGTATTCACTGTAATAAATTATTAATTGTAAAAAATGCAGACATTTAAAACAATGCACATGTTCTGTTAAACCTCTAATATTAACATGGTGTTTTTGTTATATTTTTTGGTTTGAATAATGTAACTTTGAGCAAGTTGCAAACACCCTCTTTACCAAAAGATGCAACCCCAAATCCTGTCCGTCATCATCTTCCAGGCTCATGACAGCTGCAGTGTCTCACACTTTTGTTTTGAAGTGCCCCCACGATCATGTGTAGTTCTTTAAGCATTAACGTAATTGCCACTTCACCCGCATGTTTTTTTTTTTTTTTTAGTTTATTGTTCTGGCCCTTATCTGTCACAACCAAAGTTTCTGGAAAGATGAGAATGTTCATGTCAGAAGTGGTTGAACAGTGAAAAGGAAAAACTAAAAATAAGACAGAACTGCTTTTTCAGGGGAGAAATGAATCTGATCGAATGCTTGGAAAAAAATAAGACTAGGCGGCATGACTATTTTGGCACAGGTGTACATATTTTCTCCAGGAATTAGCCCAGAAGTATGTTTCCATTAGGCATGTCATAATTCTCTTTGGTTTCACTTTACATTTAACATGAACAAAACCCCAGAAAGGACATGCTAACAAAAGCTATATGAAATTGTATCACATTTTAGAGGTATGCCTCATCATCTTTCTTGTTTTTTTTCTCGGCAGAGCGCCAGCATTTGTAGTTACTGTGGCAGAAGACCAATAAACTCTGGATTGTCGGGGCATAAAACAATAAATCAGTTCACTAATATGTCAGCAATGGCGTCGTATGTGGGAACAAAGCTATGCATCGTATGGTGCGTTCCAGTGCCAAGATGTCGAAAGTAAGATCCATCTGTTGAATTCACAATTCAAAATCACACACAATTTTTAACTAGTACTGCACTTCCGTGGAGCAAAGGCAGAACAATCCTAATTTAGATCCAGTGTACTCCTTTAGATAGCACGAGAAATTCAGTTGAGCGCAGACCTCCGCCTAGGTGGAAAAACTGTGGTCTGCACATCAACACATACGATTCCTGGCGAAGAGAGCTCTAAAAGAAATATGGTTATTCACATTCTTACATATATAAAAGTGAAAATGTATGATGTTGTAAAGAGAAATGATGTGAAGCTGCTCTTCCAAGTTTTAGTGGAGGTTATGAAAGCAGAAACTCAAGAGATGGAAATGACCTGGAACAGTTTGTAGAATCCATATGGAGATACACATCAATTCCCCTAATATGCTTTAGGCACATTTTTATTGCAATGTGCACCAAAAGTTTTGCACTTATGGTCCTCTTGCAACAAAGTTTGATTATCTGCCACTAGCAAACGAGCACTAAAATGGCACTCGGTGGAGAGCAGACCCCCATCAAAGTACACATTTACAAAAATTCATACATCATCAGCCCACGGATTAAGGCAACATGCTGAAAAATGTCATTTTGCACCTGTATCCAGATCTACACCTTGCTTTAAAATAAAAAAGTCAAAGTGAGACGTAGATATTTAAGTTTTTATTTTTAGTTTTTCTTTAAGCCCAAAACATGCTCAAAATATCTTGTTGCATGATCAGATCATATTAACGTTTTGGAGATATGCAATTGCATCAAACAAATTAAGTGCTTTATTGACACAAATTACTCTCAGGATCCGTGGGCCACATAAAACTGTTTGGCCTTGAGTTTGACACATGTGCATTAGTGTTATTTGGCTTAATTTGACAAAACAAAAAAACATGATTTGTCACTAATATTGATGCGTATAAATGAAATAAATGTCTGGAATGTTTAATTTTTTACACCTTTTACACATTTTGTCCTTTTCCAACATTTTTGTCCCTCTCCAACATATTTAATTAAACAATTGTTTATTAGCATTGTCCTCAATGCTGACACACACTACAATAGGACATAGTAGAGCCTAAACATCCAGCAAGGCTTAATTCAAATACAAACTATTTTCTAAGTAATAATCCCTGCATTATTCATCGAAATGAATGAAAACGCTTTGGAAAAGAACATCTTTTCTTTTTTAAACCTTTGTTCAGACTTGCACCAACATGTCACGGGCATGAACTTAAATAGAAGATGATACATGTGTGTAGTTAGGCATAACTTGACTAAAATATGTTTTTTCACAAAAAATAATGCATCGATAACCGAGAAATGAAAGACATTTCTTAAATGTTTAATTTTGGTCTACATCCTGATTAATACCAACATTTAATGGCCTGTTTTTTGGTCCTTGTCCAAGATATTTAATTAAAAAAATAAAGATTAATTAGTACTATCTGTGTTGGCCCTGCGATGACGTGGCGACTTGTCCAGGGTGTAACCCGCTTTCTGCCCGAATGCAGCTGAGATAGACTCCAGCACCCCCGAGATTCCGAACGAGACGAGCGGTCGGAAATTGATGGATGGATGGATAGTACGAGCATAGTCTTTTATGCTACCATACACTAGAATAAAAATTTGTAGCGCACAAACCTCCACCAAGACCTACTTTTGGATATAAACCATTTTCTTGGTTAATATCCATGTATTATTGACGTAGAAATGAATAAAAATGCTAAAAAAAAAAACATATTATCTTAATTAAATCTTTAACCAGACTTGCATCAACATTTCATAAGCAGTAATGATGCATTCCTGTAATTATGCCAAGCGTGACTAAAAAAAAAAAAATGTGTCACAACTATTGTTGCATTAATCACTAGGGCTGCTAATCTTTGGGTGTTCCACGATTCGATTCAATATCGATTCTTGGGGTCGCGATTCGATTCAAAATTGATTTTTTTTTTCAATTCAACACTATTCTCGATTCAAAAATGATGTTTTCCCGATTTAAAATGATTCTGTATTCATTCAATACATAGGATTTCAGCAGGATCCCCAGTCTGCTGACATGCTAGCAGAGTAGTAGATTTTTGTAAAAAGCTTTTATGATTGTAAAGGACAATGTTTTATCAACTGATTGCAATAATGTAAATTTGTTTTAACTATTAAATGAACCAAAAATATGACTTATTTTATCTTTGTGAAAATATTGGACACGGTGTGTTGTCAAGGTTTTGAGATGCGATGCAAGTGTAAGCCACTGTGACACTATTGTTCTATTTTTTTTTATTTTTATAAACGTCTAATGATAATGTCAATGAGGGATTTTTAATCACTGCTATGTTGAAATTATAACTAATATTGATACTGTTGTTGATAATTCTCATTTTTGTTTCACTACTTTTGGTTTGTTCTGTGTCGTGTTTGTGTCTCCTCTCAATTGCTCTGTTTATTGCAGTTCTGAGTGTTGCTGGGTCAGGTTTGGTTTTGGAATTGGATTGCATTGTTATGGTATTGCTGTGTATCGTTTTGTTGGATTGATTAAAAAAAAAAAAGACAATCGATTCTGAATCGCACAACCTGAGAATCGCATTTCAAATTCGAATCGATTTTTTCCCACACCCCTATTAATCACCCAGACATGAAGAAAATATCAGAAATGTTTAATTTTGACCTGTTTCAACATTTCATGGCTTGTACTTGGTCCTTGTTCAACATATTTGTTGGTCTTATCATTGCCCTGGTTGAATACAAACCATATCCTTAGTTACTGTATAATGTATGCATTGTTCACCTAAAAATTAATACATTTGCCAAAATAAAAAAAAATAAAAAGCTTTGTCTAGACTTGCGGCAACATTTAATTGGTTAATTATTTACCAATCCTGGGCACATCATATGCAATTATTCATTGGCATGTGTATCAATCAATCAATCAATCAATGATTATTTATACAGCTCTAAACCAGGGGTCTCAAACTCAATTTACAGAAACTGGGTGAGGCTGGGCCGCAAGAAAACATTTCTTAAAATAAATGTAACATGCACTTTTTAATGAATTCACCTTCTTTGAATGCTTTCCCGCCCCAGCAACATACTTGCCAACTCTCGCGATCTTTCTGGAAAACACCTGAATATCAGTGCCCCTCCTGACAATCTCCCGGGGCAATAATTCTCCCAGGTTTCACCCGGACAACAACATTAAGGGCGTGCCGTAATGGCACTGCCTTTAGCGTCCTCAACAACCTGCCGTCTCGTCCGCTTTTCCACCGTACAAACAGCTTGCCGGCCCAGTCACATATTGTATGAGGCTTCTGCAGACCCACGGAAGTGACTGCAAAACATACTTGGTCAACAGCCATACAGGTCACACTGAGGGTGGCCATACAAACAACTTTATCACTGTTACAAATATGCGCCACACTGTGAACCCACACCAAACAAGAATGACAAGCACATTTTGGGAGAACACCGCACCGTAACACGACATAAACACAACAGAACAAATACCTAGAATCCAATGCAGCCCTCACTTTTCCGGGCTACATTAGGGGGCAGGGTTGGTGTATACTGTATATATTTATTTGTCATTCTTGTTTGGTATGGGTTCACAGTGTGGCGCATATTTGTAACTGTGTTAAAGTTGTTTATACAGCCACCCTCAGTGTGACCTGTATGGCTGTTTATCAAGTATGTCTTGCAGTCACTTACAGCGTATACAGAAGCCAAATACAACATGTGGCTGGGCTGTCACGCTGTTTGTACGGATTGTAGAGGACGCTAAAGGCAGTGCCCCCCTAATATTGTTGTTTGGGTGAATTTCGGGAGAATGATTACCCCTGGAGGGTCACTGAAAACTGGGAATCTCCCGGAAAAATCGAGGGTATACAAATATGACGCTATAAAGCGCCATTCATTTAAAACTCGCGGGCGGCACCAACATAAAATGTTCACATCAAGGCGCGGGCCGCAAAATAACGTGTCGCGGGCCGCAATTGGCTCGCGGGCTTCGTGTTTGAGACCTCTGCCCTAAACCATCTTGGTATAATCCTGCTCACCTACAAACAGTTTTACAGATTACGCCTACCGACACTTTCATATCACCATTAAGATTCCTTAATTTTTTTTGTAAAAACATCTAAAAATCCCTGCACCTATATCCAGATCTGCACTTAATGATAATGGGTCAATGCCCCACCCTTATGCAATTCTACAACAAGCTAATCTTCTTGGAGGAGCTGCTCATGGTGTGTAAACGTGTTTTGCCTGCTCTAGTCATCCAGTTAAAAGCCAATTGAAAAATTCCTCGCAGGAGTTCCAGTCCGCTCAGAGACGTGTTATACAGGACAGTTAAGCCTCAGCGTGAATGAGTTGAGGATACTGCAACATGTGTGTGTGTGTGTGTGTGTGTGTTAGGAGGAAGCAGCTGTTCCACTGGAAGAACCTGAGTGATGTGAGCAGGAGGTGACACGAGGTTGTGTTGTGTGCAAGGCTTTGTTAACTCTTCCTGGGTCCGACACAAAACTGATCTGTGACTTCATTCGATAGCTCGATTAAAGAATCACCCCCACCGTCTTCTTTTCTCCAGCTGTCCCGGTGGTCTTCCCCTCCTCTCTGAGTGTGACCTGAACTACACTGCTGGATTTTTCTTTGGGATTAGCTAAATAACCAACATGCGCCATCATGTTTGGTCGATGCTTTCAAATAATGAAATGATTGATAGCGTCATTGAGTCTTATCTTTACTCAGATCAGAGGCGGCTGAGAATGGCCTGTTTTGTCTCTAACACGCTTGTTATTGTTTATTTTTTCCATTTTTACCTATCCCTCATCTTTGTGGAGGAATGCGGTATAATGGGATGGAAAAATTCATACAATTTTTTTAACTGATACATGTGTTGCAAACGCAAAAACTATGTGACACATAGACTTTGTGGCAAAGCAATTGCTGATCTGATACCAGATAAAAGTGTGCAAACAGGATTGTAATACCAGGAAATATTTCTTAATTTGTCTGTGAATAATGCATGAATCATGAAGAGAACAGTCAGACCCATGCAGGAGGTGCTGATCCAAATCAAGGTTGAGCTGTGTTTCCTGGGTTGTGCAAAAACCTATGGGAAAAAAAAAAATCCACAAACTTTTGGGTGAGGTTGAGATAGACTATTGTTATGGTAACGGTGTGGATGCAAGATATGGTGTTACGAGGGGTGTTGTGTATCTATGATTAGTTGTTTACCTTGGTGGAGGCCTGCACGATTGAGAGTAGTTTGTTTGTTTGTTACAAATACATTTTCGGGACAACTTACACCCACATTTCTGTCCATTTCCAACTGTAGACTCATGATTCAAGGGTCTTAATTGACAAGTCATTGAAATGACATTGTCCACTCTGCAGTTTGATCACAACAATGCATTCGGAAAGTATTCACAGCGCTTCACTTTTTCCAAATGTGGTTATGTTACAGCCTTTTGCCGAAATGGCTGTAACATAACATTGTCATTACTTCATAATGACAATGTATTTTTTTATTTATTTGGGAAATGTATTACAACAAAACATATCACATGTACCGTGTTTTTCAAACTATAAGTCGCAGTTTTTTTCATAGTTTGGCCAGGGGTGCGACTTATACTCAGGAGCGACTTATGTGTGAACTTATTAACACATTACCATAAATAATCAAATAATATTATTTAGCTCATTCACCTAAGAGACTAGACATATATGATTTCATAGGATTTATCGATGAGTAGTGACAGTTTGTTTGGTAGACGTATAGCATGTTCTTTATGTTATAGTTATTTGAATGACTCTTACCATAATATGTTACGTTAACATACCAGGCACCTTCTCCGTTGGTTATTTATGCGTCATATAACGTACACTTATTCAGCCTGTTGTTCACTATTCTTTATTTATTTTAAATTGCCTTTCAAATGTCTATTCTTGGTGTGGGCTTTATCAAATATATTTCCCCCAAAAATGCGACTTATACTCCAGTGCGACTTATATATGTGTTTTTCCTTCTTTATTATGCATTTTCGGCAGGTGCGACGTATACTTCGGAGCGACTTATACTCCGAAAAATATGGTACATAATTGTTCACAGCCTCTGTCCAATACTTTTTTGTTGCACCTTTGGCAGAGATTACAGCCTCAAGTCTTATTGAACACGATGCCACAAGCTTGGCACACCTATCTTTAGGCAGTTTAGCCCATTCCTCTTTGCAGCATCTCTCAAGCTCCATCAAATTGGATAGGAAGCGTAGGTTTTCATCCTGGATGTCTCTGTCATTTGCTGCATTCATCTTTCCCTTTATCCTGATTATTCTACCAGTTCCTGCCACTTAAAAACATCCCCACAGCATGATGCTGCCACCACCATACTTCACTGTAGGGAAGGTATTGGCCTGGTGATGAGCGGTGCCTGGTTTCCTCCAACATGATGCCTGACATTCACACCAAATAGTTCAATATCTTTCTCATCAGACCAGAGAATTTTGTTTCTCATGGTCTGAGAGTCTTTCAGATGCATTTTGACAAACATTTTGCAAAGAAATGGCTGCTCTCTGGCCATTCCACCATACAGGCCTGACTGGTGGTTTGTTGCAGAGATGGTTGTTTTTCTGGAAAGTTCTCCTCTCTCCACTGAGGAATGTTTTAACTTTGACAAAGTGACCATCGGGTTATTAGTCACCTCCATGACTAGAATAAGATGAATGCAGCAATCTACAGAGACATCCTGGATCAAAACCAACACTTTCCATCCAATCTGATGAAGCGTGAGAGTTTTTGCAAAGAGGAATGGGCAAAACTGCCCAAAGATAGGTGTGCAAAGTTTGTGGCATCATTTTCAAAAATACCTTGTTTCAATTGCTACCAAAGGTGCATCAACAAAGCATTAAGGTCGAAAAGTGCTATACAAGTATAACCCATTTCCACTGTTCAATGTATCAATCTTTTAATTAATTACATTTGTCTTCAGTATCACCCACATCTGCGGTCCTCTCCAAGGTTTCTCATAGTCACTCAAATTGACATCCCACTGGGTTGTGAGTTTTTCCTTGCCCTTATGTGGACTCTGAACCGAGGATTTTGTTGTGGCTTGTGCAGCCCTTTGAGACACTTGTGATTTAGGGCTGTATGAATAAACATTGATTGGTTGATCATTGATTGAAGTGAACATGTCTACCAATAACTGCTGAAACATGGAGAGATTCTGATATTGATGAATAAGTTCTGCTTCTTTCCCCTCCTTTTCGGGCATGTTGAATGACAATCATACTGTATTATGCTCATTTTCGTAATTTTTTCACACATGTTCAAAATGAACAAATTGTAGTAATTTCCTTTATTACCTTTTCCACATTGATTGATTGATTGAAACTGTATTAGTAGATTGCACAGCACAGTACATATTCCGTACAATTGACCACTAAATGAAAACCAGGGCTTTCCGGTGGAACACGGGTTAGTGCGTCTGCCTCACAATACGAAGGTCCTGCAGTCCTAGGTTCAATCCCAGGCTCGGGATCTTTTTGTGTGGAGTTTGCATGTTCTCCCCGTGACTGCGGGGGGTCCTTCCGGGTACTCCGGCTTCCTCCCACTTCCAAAGACATGCACCTGGGGATAGGTTGATTGACAACACTAAATTGGCCCTAGTGTGTGAATGTGAGTGTGAATGTTGTCTGTCTATCTGTGTTGGCCCTGTGATGAGGTGGCGACTTGTCCAGGGTGTACCCCGGCTTCTGCCCGATTGTAGCTGAGATAGGCGCCAGCGCCCCCCGCGACCAAAAAAGGGAATAAGCGGTAGTAAATGGATGGATGAATGGATGGTAACACCCAAATAAGTTTTTCAACTTGTTTAAGTCGGGGTCCACTTTAATCAATTCATGGTAAATGTAACAAATAACGACACGCAAGTATTTAGTGAAAGGTGTACGACGTGGCCTTGGTAGAAGTCTTCCAGGTCAGAATGGGACCCTTCAAAGTGTCGTTCCACTATCCAGTGTGTCTTTATGCAACGTATACTTACCATTCCATGACTTAATGCTCATGGACACGGTACTGTAGTACACAGCTGTCTCTCATCCCAAACCTCCCATTACTCCATCCCATTGCCTCCCTTGTTGTTGCCTCTTTATTTATTTTTTTCATTCTTTCTGATTCGTAAGAGTTGTCGCTACAACCAGCAGCGACATTTCCTGACTGCGTAGGTGTGAAATTTAGACGGAATTACCGTCACCACTATCACTGAATCCTCTCTATACAGAGGGGCTAATAGAATGTTTGGATGTACAGTGAGTGTGCGTGTGTGTAAAAGCTTTCAGGGAATAGCGTAGGGGAAAACCTCTTGTCCTCGCAGCTGGTCCAAAACTGTGAGTGCAAGGCCCAAATATGGAGCTGTGGTATATGTCTTGGGTTTTTGGTACAAGGCTGCAAAATCTGCCCTTCCTCCAGAAACGAGAGCCAGCTGTTAAAGATGACGGCCAATGAAGACATGATACCTCCCAAGCGATGAGATCCCCTTTATAGCGTGTTAGTGTTATCATAGCTTCGACATCTTTGCCCAAATGGCTATTTTTACGACACTTTAAGTACCTGTGAGCTTTTTTGTTCGTTTTGTTTTCTTCTAATGGCTGCAAAAACATAGCAATCCATAAAAAATAATTTGCCAAAGTGAGAACACATGTTTCAACATCTGGTCTAAGAACCTGTCCCTTGAAGGTGTGCGATGGATTTCAAGCCATCAGAGCTACTAATTTAAATTTCACACACTGCCTTTCAACCTTTGCGTGTGTGTGCGTGTGTGTGTGTGTGTGTGTGTGTGTGTGTGTGTGTGTGTGTGTGTGTGTGTGTGTGTGTGTGTGTGTGTGTGTGTGTGTGTGTGTGTGTTTGCTTGCTTGTGTATGTTTCCAGTTATCGGAAAGAAATTGGAAAGATGAGAAACGGCACCTTGCTTCCTATGAGCTTGTTTGATTGGAATAGTTACCGGACACAACATTAGGTACACCTGCAAGAGCTGGATGAAATATTCTGCCTTTACAGAGTAGAATTGCACTGCAACAATCGCTCAAAACAGTGTTCTAATTGTGTTTACCTAATTTTGTGTTCAGTGTGTAAAGCCCTGATAAAGTTAAAGTACCACTGATAGTCACACACACATACACACTAGGTGTGGTGAAATTAACCTCTGCATTTGACCAATCTTCTTGTTCCACCGTCTGGGAGGTGAGGGGAGCAGGGAGCAGCAGCGGTGGCCGCGCTCAACAATAATTTTGGTGATTTAACCCCCAATTCCAACCCTTGCAGGGAGGTAATCGGTCCCATTTTTATAGTCTTTGGTATGACTCAGTCGGGTTTTGAACTCACGATCTACTGATCTCATTTCGGACACTCCAACCACGAGGCCACTCAGCAGGCCATGATAATCATAATAACCAATAATACTCCAGGATTTCATGTGCTCTTTTGTGATGTGTGATTTATCAGCACCATTTCGAAAAGTTGTGGCAAAAGTTGCAATCTCTCCAGGCTGATTTTTTTTCTATAACTTTACATCTGCTCAGGATTTTATTAATTTGTGTTTTAAGTGTTCTTTTCAACAAATCTGACAAGATAGGCTTGGTTTTCTTTTTAAATTGTATGTTAAATGACAGAAATTGACCACTCACCCAACAATTTCTATGGCCTATTTTAAATGTTCTTCCCAAAATTTGTGTGCTCTATCTGCTGGCTTGTTTATTGTTTACTTATGTGACCAATTAACACACAAGCATTTATAGCATTATTATAATATTATTATTGTTTTTGTTATTAATTTGGTATATACATATTGTCAAATGTCTGCTTAGTCATACACAAGTTGTAAAAATTAATTCTCGTGCACATTCTTGCATGCTCTACAGGTTGAAAATCGATCGTAAACTCTGTTTGTCCGCACTTTCGTCGAGAACGTTGAGTTATGACTAAGAGAAATCAATAGAGGGGATTTTTGTTGGCCAAATGAGTGACTGATGATTGATAAATGAGTGAAAGAATGAATCTCTGTCAATGTAAATGTGTGAAGACGCAAGGCATGGCAGAAGATATTTGACTGGTTAGACCAGGGGTCCCCAAACTTTTTGACTCGGTTGGACACATAGGGTTCAAATAATTAGGCTGGTGCTCGGGCTATATATTTATGCTTGTATTTCTCGTGGTGAACAGGTTTTTTTGGTGATTTCCCTCTGTGCATTGCGACATGACTGGCTGGCTCTGTGTTGCCTTGAAAACGGCCGAGACAAAAGTACCACGCTTTGTTTTGCAAAACCCAAACATTCTTACCTCCGCCAAAAATGTTATGCTTAAATTTTCAGAAAAAAATAAATAAAAATCCTCCTATCTACTACAAGTACGAATACACTTCAGCTGCTGCTTACAGCATTCCGCGCCCCTCACCTTGGCAGTCTTGCGCTACACAGAGGATTCTTGGAAATGTAGTTTATTTTCAGACCTGGCAAACGCTAAAGCGCCAGATGTATACTACTACTTTTTGTTTGATACCGTCACAAATCACGGAAATATTGTAAAGACTTTGAAAATACAATACCACAGTATCTCCAATATGTTACATCAACATTATGATTTGCCTGAGCTGCTGGACAGGACAGATTAAAAAAATAATGGATTATATTTTTTTAACTCGGAACATCTCGTGGGCCGGGTTGTAGACATTGGCGGGTTGGACATGGCCCACAGGTCGTAGTTTAAGGACCTATGGGTTAGACCAGGGATAGGCAAGCTACAGCCTGAAGGCCACATCCGGCCCGTTGGTCTTTTTAATATTAGAACAAAAATAGGCATAGATCTGTTTTGGGAATTGCCACAGATCTGTTTTGGGAATTGCCACAACAAAATCAATACTAGACTTTGACGCATTGGCAAAAAATGGTGATCAACAACATTGCTCCCACTGAAAGAGAATGTAAGTGTTTATCCTGTAATGCCATGTTTGTGTTTCTTTGAGGTTCTGATATGATATTGTTAAAAATAGATGTAAAGCCCATGTTTGGAAAGTCTATACTTAGTTCCAACAGATATGATCTTCTTTGAAATGCATCATGTGTTTGCCTGGTCTGTCCGTCAAATATCAAAACCCAGTGTGGCCGCTGAACCAAAAAGTTTGCCCACCCCTGGGTTAGACAGTTGCGTTGTGTTTGAGTGCTGCGGGGGAAATATAATTGTCTAAAATGTGCAGGGAAATTGCGAGGATTGACCAAAGTTGCAAGACTGCACAAAATTAGCGGGGATTGGTTGAATTTGGCTTCACGGTGGCAGAGGGGTTAGTGCGTCTGCCTCACAATACGAAGTTCCTTCAGTCCTGGGTTCAAATCCAGGCTCGGAATCTTCCTGTGTGGAGTTTGCATGTTCTCCCCGTGAATGCGTGGGTTCCCTCCGGGTACTCCGGCTTCCTCCCACTTCCAAAGACATGCACTTGGGGATAGGTTGATTGGCAAAACTAAATTGGCACTAGTGTTTGAATGTGAGTGTGAATGTTGTCTGTCTATCTGTGTTGGCCCTGCGATGAGGTGGCGACTTGTCCAGGGTGTACCCCGCCTTCCGCCCGATTGTAGCTGAGATAGGCGCCAGCGCCCCCCGCGACCCCAAAAGGGAATAAGCGGTAGAAAATGGATGGATGGATGGTTGAATTTGCGTTAATTGGCGCGATCACAAGGAGGGACTGAATAATGTTAGATCCCAGCCAGCATTTAAATCCTGCCTCTCGAATAGAGCTTACAGGAAGCCAGATGACACCCTTTCCTGACACTGAGCTGCTCGGACTGAGCGAAGACGCTTTACATCTGTCTGAAACTGGCACTTCTGCAGGAAGTGCCAGAGGAATACAAGAGTATTAGTATCCATTAGTGCTGCTGCTGCTGTCTGTCAGGGGTGTTTGGACACAGGATGGCATGAGGTCCAGTGGAGCATCATGTTGGCCTCAGATATGTGAGGGGAATCCCCCTTCTTAGAGCTGGAAGTAGTGTGCATCCATTGTGTGGAATTGATGCTTATTTGCGTCTAAAGCAAGTCAAGCCAAATGGACTGCAGTACTTGGCTGGAACCAGCAGAGGCGCTCATGATTCAATCTCAGTATTTTACTAAAGTGAGTATACGAAGGTCCTGAGTTCAATCCCCGGCTCGGGATCTTTCTGTGTGGAGTTTGCATGTTCTCCCCGTGACTGCGTGGGTTCCTCGCAAGTACTCCGGCTTCCTCCTACCTCCAAAGACATGCACCTGGGGATTGGTTGATTGGCAACACTAAATTGGCCCTAGTGTGTGAATGTTGTCTGTCTATCTGTGTTGGCCCTGCGATGAGGTGGCGACTTGTCCAGTACATACCCCGCCTTACGCCCGAATGCAGCTGAGATAGGCTCCAGCACCCTCCGCAAACTCGAAAGGGACAAGTGGTAAAAAATAGATGGACGGATGGAGTACAGTACTGCTCTCACATTGTATAACTTTGCATTTATTGGTCTGTGCATGAGCTTATAACTGTTGAGCTGGTCTCCACATATACAAACGGGAATGCTACATTTATAGAAGTTGAAAGAAAGTACATACGATTAAATTTTTTTTGAGGAACGTTGCGGGGTCTTCTGCATCTTTGATGTAGCAATTATAAAGTGTATCCATGATTCGGCTGTATTGTCTAATCTCTTTTTTGATTGATTGATTGAAACTTTTATTTTTAGTAGATCGCACAGTTCAGTACATATTCCGTACAATTGACTACTAAACTTGTATAAGTCGGGGTCCACGTTAATAAATTCATGGTATAAATATGTACTATCGGCATAACACACTCATCACACAAGTTAATCATCTATATTCATTGAATTATTTACAATCCGGGGGGTGGGATGTGGAGGGGGGTTTGGTTTGGTTTATATCAGCACTTCAGTCATCAACAATTGCATCATCTGAAAAATGGACATTGAAATAGTGTAGGTCTTACTTTGTAGGATATGTACAGCAAGTAGTGGACATAGAGAGATCAGAAAGCATAAAAACAATTATATACATTTGATTATTTACAATCCGGGGAGGTGGGATGTGGAAAGGGGAGGGTGTTAGTTTAGGGTTGAAGTTGCTGGAGGTGTTCTTTTAGTATGGTTTTAAAGGAGGATAGAGATACACTTACTTTTACACCTGTTGGGAGTGCATTCCATATTGATGTGGCATAGAAAGAGAATGAGTTAAGACTTTTGTTGGATCGGAATCTGGGTTTAACGTGGTTTGTGGAGCTCCCCCAGATGTTGTGGTTATGGCGGTCATTTACTCCTGTAGTGCTGTCTTACTGCCGGGGAAAGCAATCCAGTGTGTCCGGGGTTGCTTTTCTGTTGCGTCTTTGCGTCCATGATCGCGCGTTTAGCTACATAATTCTGCTTGGACATAAACATGTCGTGTAGGCTGTGGAAGTGAAATGAAGGAGAGTGGCTGTGGGTTGGCGCAGAGAACTCTAAGGCTAGCTTTGTTTGCTAGCTCTGTTTGATAGCTCTCAATTTGTAGTGTGCTGAAAACACCTAATGTGCAGTTTCAGATCCCTTAGGCCATGCCTCTGAATATAAGAAAAGAACAACTTCCGTGTTCTATCTGCAAGTTTTTCTCTAAACAATCATCACTTTTTTAATCTCGCGAGATCTTGTGACACGACTGCCATCCTTTCTTGTCTAAATAGCTGGCGACACAAGTGAGTACTGAGATACATTATATTGCCAAAAGTATTTGGCCACCTGACTTTACTCACATATGAACTTGAAGTGCCATCCCATTGAATTGTCCAAAATGTTTTAGTATCCTGGAGCATTCAAAGTTCTTTTACGACAACTCCCAACTCCTGAAAAACAACCCCACACCATAATTCCTCATTCACAAAATTTAACACTCGACACAATACAGGCCGAAATGTGGCATTCTCCTGGCATTCTAAACCCAGACTTGCCAGATGGAAAAGTGTGATTCATCAGTCCAGAGAAGACATCTCCACTGCTCTAAAGTCCAGTTGCAATGTGCTTTACACCACTGCATCCGACGATTTGCATTGGACCCGGTGATGTATGGCTTAGATAGCTGCTGCTCGGCCATGGAAACCCATTCCATGAAGCTCTCTGCGTACTGTACGTGGGCTAATTGGAAGGTCACATGAAGTTTGGAGCTCTGTAGTACCTGATTGTACAGAAAGTCTTCGCACTATGCGCTTCAACATCCCCTGACTCTCTCTGTCAGTCGGCTACCTGGTGGCTGACTTGCTGTTGTTCCCAAACTCTTCACTTTTCTTATAATAAAGTTGACTTTGGAATATTTAGGAGCGAGGAAACTTCACGACTGGATTTGTTGCACAAGTGGCGTCCTATGACAGTTCCACGCTGGAAATCACTGAGAGCGGCCGGTTCTTTCAAAAATGTTTGTAGAAAGTGTCTCCATGCCTAAGTGCTTGATTTTATACACCGGGCCTAGTGATTAGGGCACCTGATTCTCATCGTTTGGATGGGTGGCCAAATACGTTTGGCAATATAGTGTAAGTGTGTCTGTCCTACAGTCAAACTTAGTGGTGGTAGCGTCATGTCTGAGCCAACATCGAGGAGCTGGGGTTCATTAGGGGAAATATGAATTCCAACATGTCTTGTTATAACGGTTGCCAGCTTGTGTGACGATGCAGGCAGTACTTTGTGTAAACCTCACCTTGCAACGCTGTAAGAACTATGCTGGATAATGAGTTGATAGCCCTTGGCTTTTAGCTTATTTGCCAGCACTGCTCAGATAACTGTGAATAGGTGCAGATGTGTGGACTGGTGTTCAAGTCTACCCTGTGTGATGCTGTACTGTGCTAGTTGAACATTGTTACACAGTAAATGGGTTATACTTGTAGAGCGCGTTTCTGCCTTTTTAAAGACCCAAAGCACTTTGACACTATTTCCACATTCACCCATTCACACACTGATGGTGGTGACATTATGAAGCAAGACATGATTTCCTCCCATGAGAAATGAACAAGATAAACCCAAATAAGTACATGTGAGGCATCCTCAAGCAGAGGGAAGGTGTCTAACATTGCAACGTCACATTGTAGGAAATCGAGAAACAACCTGTGGTGACTTCCATGCTCAAGAAAAGTGGTGCCCAACCACCGGTCCGTGACACATTTGCTACCGGGTCGCAGAGAAACATTAAATAATTTATAAAGTAAATAAATGAATGATAAATGGTACTTGTATAGCGCTTTTCTACCTTCAAGGTACTCAAAGTGCTTTGACAATACTTCCACATTTACCCATTCACACACACATTCACACACTGATGGAGGGAGCTGCCATGCAAGGCGCTAACCAGCACCCATCAGGAGCAAGGGTGAAGTGTCTTGCTCTGTCTTCACTTTTGCCTGTCCCACGGGACACACCAACAAGCTTGTTTAAGATGAACGATAAAACTCCTTACAGGAATTTTCCATTTGTTCTATTTTTTTATAACTTTGTGACATGATACAATGCACATTAATGAAAATATAAAATATACATGTGAAAGATTGTAGCCAAAGGCTGATTTCCATCCCCATCTCAATTCAAAGAAACAAGTCCATGGCTATGCTCCCACTAATTCAGTGTTATAGTCAGTTGTATTTTTCATGCCCTTATTTTTGCTGTATTTATGTGGCACAAGTGGAAAGCAGGACCCTGAAAATAAATCCTACATTAAACTGGTTTGTGGTGCAAAAAAGGTTGGGGACCACTGCTTAAGAGGATTAAGGCAGTGCTTAGTAAAACAGTACTCACCATAAATATTCACACTTTGGACCCCATTTTGGAATATGCTGTGTGACATGTGAAGTGAAGTGAATTATATTTATATAGCGCTTTTCTCTAGTGACTCAAAGCGCTTTTACATAGTGAAACCCAATATCTAAGTTACATTTAAACCAGTGTGGGTGGCACTGGGAGCAGGTGGGTAAAGTGTCTTGCCCATGGACACAACCGCAGTGACTCGAATGGCGGAAGCGGGGATCGAACCTGGAACCCTCAAGTTGCTGGCACGGCCACTCTACCAACCGAACTATACCACCATACTACCATGTTGTCGTTTTCAGTGGATAGAATGTTTAAACTGATGCACAAGCTGCCAACCTACTCAAAAGTTTACCCAAGGGGAATTTTAGAATGTTGTCCCTTGAGAAGCAAAAACAAAATCTGGTTGTTTGCTAAAATGTTGCGTTTACCTTATTATATTCTTGGTGGACAGAGATTATTTTTATGTTATACCATGCAGACTATGTAACCCTGTGCCTGTGAGCTGAACTGCAGAGCTCAGTGCAAGCATAGGTTTTAAAGACCTGACCATGAACACAAGGAAGTACACTGCAAAAAGTCAGTGTTCAAAAACAAGAAAAAAAAAATGAGTGGTATTTTATTTAAACTAAGCAAAATTATCTGCCAATAGAACAAGAAAATTTGACTTGTCAAGACTTTCCAAAACAAGTAAAATTAGCTAACCTCAATGAACCCAAAATACCTTAAAGTAGGGATATTCTCACAACTAACAAGTGCACTTTTCTTGGTAGGAAAAAAAAGAGACCTTTTTGGTCTATATGTTGAAAAATATTCTTAAATGAAGTAAATGCTAGTGCCATTATTTTGATATAATGACATGCGCTTGACATTACATTTCTTGAAACCAGCAAACTTATACTAAAAACTAATTTATTGTTCTTAATGGGAAGGCAACAAGGCAACCGCTTGTTACTCTCGGGGTCTACTAGCCGCTCAGGCAAATCATAATGTCTAAAAGTGCATTTTCCCATCATAACATGACATCATCGCGCCAAGTGTGTGCTCTTTCACTCAATTAGTGCGCATATATACCGGCCAAAAGATTTTTAATTGTAATTTTGAAGAATTCATCTGAATGTGCATGAACTGTTTCTGTTCAAAATTGTTAGAAATCCCACATGTTAAATGTGTAAATATTAACTGTCGGTTTACTGTACTGTGCCAACTGTACTACTTTATGAGCACGTAATTGTCTCTTGTTGCATTAAAAATAAAACCGCAAAGTCCATTTGGCTGTCATCTGTTTTAATTATGACACACAATTGTGTGAAAGTCATGATTTTTTTTTTTTTTTGTCATGCTTGAAATAAGAAAAGATTACTTTAAAACAGTAGTTCTACACTTGTGAGTGTTGATGACACAGCTTTGCAACAGTTGATATTCTAGTTTCAAGCATGTTTTACTCAATACAGGTCATTAAATCTCAGCAACAAGCTGTAATATCTTACTGAGATCATTTAGGACCAAAACACTTAAAACAAGTAAAACACTAACATAAGCTCTGCTTAGTGAGAATAATTATCTTATCAGACAGAAAATAAGCAAATATCACCCTTATTTGAGATATTTTCTCTTACTTAGATGTCAGTTTTTGCAGTGTAGCAGCAGCACTCACGCTGAGCTATGGCTGCCTTGTGTACTGACAAAGTGCGGAGACAGATATGCGTTTTGGAACGGGACCAAAAATCCGCCACGTGTTGCCAACTGCTGCCTGCCAGCGGGCATGCTGACGGCCATATTGTAGTCCACTGTCGAGTCCACTGTTCAGTCCTCTGTGTGAGCACACTGCGTGGGTCTTTCTTTTTTTTTCTTTTTTTTTTTTACGTGAGCAGCTGTTGTGCAATTGCACACTGGGTCGCTCTTTGATTTGACTTGAGCTTCGGCATGATTGAGGAAGGCAAGACCAGGCATATCAGCTATGTGACTATGAGACAAGGCAACAGGAGTCACGGGTATAAAAAAGACACAATGCTTGTGGTCCTGTTGAGGAGTGGGTGTTAGATTAATGGAATTGGAACAGGAGGCGCCACTTTATTTCTAAGAACGTTTGAATTGTGGTTATAGTCTTCCATCAGGGTAAAGCTCATACATTCATAAAAGCCTCATCCAACCCACAGTAAATAGTCATCTAATTCCTCGTTGTGTGCTATTTTTGATCCGTGCAGCATAAGTGAAGGCTGGATATTAGAGTTGATTGGGTGTGCCTTTGTTATATGTCTTGAAGTAGGTGTGTGCTTGTTTTTATGTTGGATCTAGTGATATTTTCTATCTTAGGATCCTGTTAACAAACATAGGGCTCTCGACTAAATAACTTGGCATCAATAAACACAAAGGACTACTCTTCTCGAGTAATAGTGAAAACATTGGAGCGTTTAATAACAATAAAATAATCAATTAGGGTAAATGTTGTTGTTTTTAAACCCAGGAACTACACTTATGTAATTCAAAGATTTAAGAAAAAAGACAAAAAATTAGAAAGCACTGTAAAGCATGTAAGATATATACAACATAAAGTAGCAAAAAACACATCAATAATTAATAAAGCAAAACATGCGACCCCAAAAGGGACAAGCGGTAGAAAATGGATGGATGGATGTTTTACACCAAAAATCACTTGATATTCTCTACTGCTCGCTAGTGTTACCATATCTGAGTTATTGTGTAGAAATATGGGGAAATAAATACAAATGTGTGCTTCATTCTATAACTGTGTTACAAAAAAGATCAATTAGAATTTTACATAATGTTGGATTAGAAGATGGATGGATTGCATAATGTTGGGTATAGAAAACATAAAACCCCTTTTTTTTTATTCAATCACATTTATTGAAATTCAATGATTTGGTGCGTTTGCAAATAGCTAAAATTATGTATAAAGCTGTAGGGCTGTGACTCTTTGGGTGTCCCACGATTCGATTCAGTATCGATTCTTGGGTTCAGGATTCGATAATATATCGATTTTTTTTTCGATTCGATTCTCGATTCGATTCTCGATTCAAAAAACAATATTTTTCCGATTCAAAATGATTCTCTATTCATTCAATACATAGGATTTCAGCAGGATCTACCCCAGTCTGCTGACATGCTAGCAGAGTAGTAGATTTAAAAAAAAAAAAAAACTTCTATAATTGTAAAGGACAATGTTTTATCAACTGATTGCAATAATGTAAATTTGATTTAACTACTAAATTAACCAAAAATATGACTTATTTTATCTTTGTGAAAAAATTGGACACAGTGTGTTGTCAAGCTTATGAGATGCGATGCAAGTCTAAGCCACTGTGACACTATTGTTCTTTTTTATTATTTTTATAAATGTCTAATGATAATGTCAATGAGGGATTTTTAATCACTGCTACGCTGAAATTATAACTAATATTGATACTGTTGTTGATAATATTAATTTTTGTTTCACTACTTTTGGTTTGTTCTGTGTCGTGTTTGTGTCTTCTCTCAATTGCTCTGTTTATTGCAGTTCTGAGTGTTGCTGGGTCAGGTTTGGTTTTGGAATTGGATTGCATTGTTATGGTATTGCTGTGTAGTGGTTTGTTGGATTGATTAAAAAAAAAAATCGATTTTTAAAAAATGAGAATCGATTCTGAATCGCACAACGTAAACGTTTCGATTCGTATTCGAATCAATTTTTTTCCCACACCCCTAATTACCTGCCACCCTAGAATGTACAACAATTCTTCTTCACAAAAGAGGAGAAATCTAACTTTAGGGGAAAATCTAATTTAAAACTTTTCTATGCTCGTACAACACTTAAAACCTTCAGTATGTGGAATTAAATTATGGAACGGATTAACCAAAGAAATCAAAAAAGCACCAATATGATTCAGTTTGAGAGACTGTTCAAACTACAAGTGTGTTCATAAAGTATACAGAACAAGAAATATGATGAACATCTTGACCCCTTTTTTTCTCCTTTTTTTTTTTATTGAGTCAAAGATTATTTATGTATTTATAATGTGTTTGCTTATTATGGTATATTATTTATTTGTTCACTGTTCTGTTACAGAGAACAATGAAGTGGGATAAAATTGCTCTGGTATGAAAAGCGGTAGGGATAAAAAAGCTCCGCTTCTTCCTACTCCTTTTTGGACGTGCTGTATTGAAACAACTGGAAATGTGTAATGCATTGCATTTTATCTTATGCATGTTCGAAATAAACTGAAACTGAAACTTTGGCGACAGAGGCGAAGAAAACCTCCCTTAAAAGTAGTAAACCTTGAACACAACCGAAACTCCATGAGTAGCAATAATGTTTGAAGTCTGAAATAATTATAGTGAATTAGATTATTTTCCGTGCAGTTTTGCTGACAAATAAACCAACAAAAAATCAGAAGAACTTGATAGCAATTACTGACCCAAAATATCTTATTGATACCCTATTTCTTCCCACGAAAAAAGTTTGAAAAAGATATGTCATCTTATATTCCGTAGACATTTATACATGAAAAACCAACAGGTGGACCCAAACAACTTCTCTTCAGAGCTTTTTTTTCCCCGTCACTCAAACGTGTATATTTTGTTATCCTGTAATTTATTGTAATGTAGTGCTGCTCAATGAAATAGAGTCACGTGTCGAACAACGTGGACATAGGACATCCCTTTTTTAAATTACATTTCCAATTTGTTACTTTATCCATATTAATAGTCTTTCCATCCATCCATCCATCCATCTTCTTCCGGTTATCTGTGGTCGGGTCGCCGGGGCAGCAGCCTAAGCAGAGAAGCCCAGACTTTCCTCTTCCCATTTTTAAAAGCAACATTTTTTTTTTTTCAAAAGCCGCTCTTGAAAAAGGGGACTCGTTTATTTGAGGTCTAAATATTTATACATGCACACCAACAGGTGGAGCCAAACAATATTTTCACATTTATTTTAGTATAATTGTGCTCAATGAGAGAGAGTCAACTGTTAATCAGAGTAGAAAGAGGACATTGTTTTTTAAAATCGCATCTACCAGTTGTTATCTCACTGTTATAGAAAGTCTTTGATATGTTTTAAAACAAAAATAATTGTTCCATAACCAATATTCTTTCCAAAAGCGGTCGTCTTATATATTCATGTCACTTACATAAGTTTATTTTTTTATTTAACCATTTATTCTTATTGTGCTCAACGAGGTAGAGTCAAATATTTATAAGTGTAGAAAGAGGACTTATTTTTTTGAATTGCATTTACCAGTTTTTACTTCACCGACTGGTATTTTTAAACACATTCATTTTAAACATTCTTTCTGTCACTGGCCGCAGCACAGAAGAAAAACAAATTGGACAAGTTGGCAAACAACAGGGATATAATGTTGATTTTAATATAATGTTGATCAACCAAGCAGAGTTGTCAAACAGCTGTCGAGCAGCAAAGAGATGTAATAATATTGTATTTTTAAATTGCATCTACCGGTTGTTGCTGCATTGATATTGATAGTCTTTCATTCAAAAACGTGTCTTGAAAAGGACGAGTCCTCTTATATTCGTGTCAATACGGAACATTTTCCAGTGTGATCCATGGGTGGTCCTTGGATTTAGGGAGTTTAATCATTATTTTTACCAGGAAATATCTTTAATTGCCTTTTTCTTGATGATTTTTGTCTTGAACGCCACTTTCTCCACACAGTGCAACTTTCTAGCATTACAAATAACCCCCAGTCCCCATTGTTTGCTTATTTCCCCTCTCTCGTCTCTCATGCATGTATCATACACCCTTTTTCACCACATCAAACCCGTCAGCAACAGGCCTTTGGTGCCTAATCCCTGTGTGGTTATACTATGCATTCCATTAACTTTTTTTTTTCAGCAACTGCAGACACAGGTACCTTAGCATGCAAGTGATGTGTGGATACGCACATCTGGGTGGCTTACCACCCTGCTAAAAGGTCACCCCTATAGACATCTATCTCTTTACCACCAGGTTTCTCTTAAGATTTATTGTTGTTTTTTATTAGTAGACGCTACTGTAGGCTACCTGTTGACGTGCTACAGCCTAAATAAATCTTTTATTATGGGCATTTATTGGGAGGGTAGCATGACCCTGACATTCAGGAAAGATATTTATATCAATTTAGAATTTTAGTTTTTGCAAGCGATGCAGTCTGCCCCATGTTCTGGCGCACATACCTCCTCCTGACTAGGGCACATGATTTATACTTTTTATCCTGATAACATTGCTTTCGCGAGTGAAAACATAAAATCATAACGAAGTCCAGATGGAATCGAGGCAGCTTTGGCCCGTTCCCGACACCGACTCACATTCTGTCTTGTGTTTTGGAGATTGCACCGCGTTCAACTGTGCTGCACGCCTGAAACGTCCTCTAGCCAGGCTGCAGTAAATTATGAGAATTTTTCATAAATTGACCGCACATGACTGTAATGCGGCATCTCGGACCGACCAATCAAAAAAGTTTTCCTTACACATTTTGCCGTTTTGTGCCGGTGTAGGTGGAGCGCTGCTCTCGGACTCATTACGAGAGCCACCGTGTTTGCTGCATGTTATGCGGGGGGTGCCTCAGCAGGAAAAAAAAAAAAAAGTCTGCAATGGGGACCTCTCTTTTCATTTTTACGATTTTCCTACAATCCTTTGGAGAGCGTAGAAAGACAGGCATGTTTATGAAGGTTTCCAGATGGTCCTGCTTGCACCCCCAGCTTTTCTGTTCAGTTCTTGGGCCATGAAGGATTAATCAAAGTCAGTGGTAAAGGCTGATGGCTGAACACTGTGGCACTTTGCAACCTAGAGGAGACCCCCTCCACAACTCGGATTTGGCCCCGGGGCTACAAGGCCCGGATGAAAGTTGAAACCCGAGCTTCAAAACTAATCAAACTTGGTGAAATGATAAGTGCAGATAAACAAGCTGCAACACCCCCAGCCCGCTCGCTCTGTATTTGCAAGGCACCTGATCACCTCACTGGGAATGTTTGTCCGGGATCCCAGCGAGCAAGCTCCACTTTTGGTTCCATCTTGTTCTGCCTCTTGGGGATAAATAAAAGGCAGGTTCTCCGGAAAGAGTATGACATCTGAAAACCACACACACGATGAGTGTTGGAACAAAGCTCCTAATTCCCCAATATGACAGCTCTATTCTTGTTCACAGTGTAGCCCACCCTTGTCCTTTCCATAATTACAACTTCTAACAGGAAAGCGAACAATGCTGTTGACAGCACTAACTGGAACAGCTCCAAAGTGACAGCTTGTTTGCTTGCTTTGGGAGATAAATGGCTCACAATTAAGATTTGTAGCCCTTTTGCAGGACATTCTGCTCGGCTACCTTTTTTTTTTTTTTTTTTTTTTTTTTTTGTGGAGACAGTGGCAGCATGCAGCTGCTCCACTAGTGACTGCCCGCAACTGTTCAGAGAAGCCTCAGATACAACATATCATTACCAAAGCTAAGTGACTCATAACATTACCCTTTATGTGCACACTTCACCATCAATTGACCACAATGTGACCGAGGAGTAGAAAAGCCATGGCTTGGAAACATTAAGCATGTAAAAATTCTTCCCAGTTGCTCGAGAGCATAAAGTATACAACGTAACATACGGGATTGGGAAAGATGGCAGATGACCAAGTTCTTTCATGCACATTCAAGTCTAAGAACCTCTAGAAGTAAATGACTATGTATATACTGAGGTTATGTAATTGTGCCTCTGTAAAACATCTGCTTGTTTAACTGTGTTATAAAAGTTCTTAAGCCGTGTCAATAATTAGATTTTAAAGTAAACATGTAGAGCATCCTGAGTGAACACCAGTTTGTACTCAAAGGGCAATTGTGTCAACCCTGCTAACTTTGTTGTCCAAAAATGAACTTTACATACAACAAACATACAAAGAAAGCATGAAATGGTAGGAGTAGCTGGGTAAAAAAAAAATCCTCCGTGATGCTTTTAAATGAAAGTACAATATTGAATCTCAGTAAAACTAAAATAATTTTATTTATTAACAGTAGAAGAGAAAGAAAACAAAAATAGAAATAGACGGAATAGAAATTGAAATAGCAAATGAAACCAAATTTCTAGATATAATGATTGAGGATAAATTGAACTGGAAATCTCATGTAAAAAATATACAACATAAAGTAGCAAGAAACACGTCAATAATGAATAAAGCCAAATATGTTCTAGACCAAAAATCACTTTATATTCTCTACTGCTCACTAGTGTTACCATATCTGAGTTACTGTGTAGAATTATGGGGAAATAATTACAAAAGTACACTTCATTCACTAACAGTGTTACAAAAAAGATCAGTTAAAATAATACATAATGTTGGATATAGAGAACATACAAGCCCTTTATTTATTGAATCAAGGATACTGAAACTCCACGACATAGTGAATTTGCAAACAGCTAAAATCATACACAAAGCAAACTATAACCTGCTATTCAAGAATATACAAAAATTCTTCTCAACAAAAGAGGAGAAATATAATCTTAGCGAAAAATGTAATTTAAAACATTTGTATGCACGTACAACACTTAAGTCATTCAGTATATCTGTTTGTCGAATTAAATTATGGATTGGATTAAGCAAAGCAATCAAACAATGTACTAATATGATCCACTTCAAGAAACTCTTCAAACTTGAAGTGTTTACAAAGTACAAAGAAGAATCATGATAAACATTCTGATTTTATTCACCCATTCATTCTCAAAATATTCTTACTTATCTCATTGTATGGAATATAACTTACTTCACCAAATATTTCTTTATTTACTTTTATTGTGATACTGATGGAGTATATTGTGAATACATTGAGAACAGGAAGTGAACAACAGTTTTAGCAACTGTTATGTAAAAGAAAAGGGGTAGGATTTAATAAGCCCTGCTTCTTCTTACTCCTTTTCGAACATGTTGAAAAGAGAAACTGGAAATTGTGATGTCTCATGTTGTATGCTTGCATGTTCGAAATAAACTCAAACTCAAACTCAATATTGTCCAAATATGTGGCGCGTTTGGGAGTGTGGCCGTGCAAACAACTTAAGGGTTCCTGGTTCAATTCCCACCTACTACCAACCTCGTCACATCCGTTGTCTCCTTGAGCACCCTTGCTCCTGATCGGTCGTGGTTAGGGCCTGGTTGTGGCTAGAAATATTGTAGAAGTGCTTTGAGTACCTTGAAGGTAGAAAAGCGCTATTCAAGTATAACCATCCATCCATCCATTTTTCTACCGCTTATTTCCTTTTGGGGTCGCGGGGGGCTCTGGTGCCTATCTCAGCTACAGTCGGGCGAAAGGCGGGGTACACCCTGGACAAGTCGCCACCTCATCGTAGGGCCAACACAGATAGACAACATTCACACACTAGGGCCAATTTAGTGTTGCCAATCAACCTATCCCCAGGTGCATGTCTTTGGAGGTGGCAGGAAGCCGGAGCACTCAGAGGGAACCCACGCATTCACGGGGAGAACATGCAAACTCCACACAGAAAGATCCCGAGCCGGGGATTGAACCCAGGACTACTAAGGACCTTTGTATTGTGAGGCAGACGCACTAACCCGTGTTCCACTGTGCTGCCCACACGTATAACCCATTTACATTATTTTGCTCCTGAAAAAAGTTTGAAAAAGGCACAAAACGTAGAAATGCCGTGTGAAAGTTTGTTTATTCAAGCAAATAGGTTTACAAGGTGACACAGCCGAAAGACATAGGCTCATTACATACAACTCAAAATAGGTCAAACCTTATTTTGATATAGTTTTTGTGACAAGGGCTTACAGTTTATGAATAGCCTTGAATTAAAAATCTCCAAAAATGTTTGGTTTTCAAAAACTGTAAACCGTGATCATGACAATCATAACAAATAAAGGCTTTCCGTATCTCAGTTTGCATCCAATGAGTTTAAATCACAAATTATTTTCACACTTGACTTTGAACTGCTTAAATATACAGACTTTTATATATTCAAATGGTTTGAGTTCCACCTGTATATTTGGAGTCATAAGATGTATACATGCAATGTAGCAGTCAGAGCTTTTCTTCCTGTCCTTCACACACGTTACCAGGAGAGATGTGAGCAGATACAGTAGAACCTCAACTTTATAGCTTAATGGGGGACCTAGGATGATTTTAATCTACATTTAAAACACATCCTCGTGGACTATCAAACATGCAGTTTGCAGGACTGCAAACAGGTTCAATCTTGCTCGCGAGATGAGTTTGTTAAGTGTAAAATTCAGCTGCATTTTTAAATTAAAGAAACTGCTGTTCTAAATGTGTCAACTGGATGTCGCAATAGCAATACTGTTAGGCAAGCAAATAGTTCATACCGGGGAGAGCCAGCATACCAAGCAAGAGGTACTAGGTAAAGCAGGGCTGCGACTCCTCTCCCTCAACTCTATAATCCATATAAATCACTATAAAATCCAGGAAGAGCCATATAGATTTAATCAGTCACAACATTAGGTACACCAGCTCATTCTGCGATCAATTTAGAATGTATTTAAAAAAAGCAGTTTTCATCTGCATTAATATCAGTACATTTTGCACATAAGTGTTGTTATGTGCATGCCAACATTAGATTAGAATAATACTTTATTTTATCCTTTTTTGTGATTCCATCCATCCATCCATCTATCCATCCATTTCTACCGCTTATTCCCTTTGGGATGGCGGGGGAGTGGGAGGGGGAGGGGGGGCTGGTGCGGACAATCAGACGGAAAGCGGGGTACACCCTGAACAAGTCACCACCTCATCATAGTTTTTATGATTCCTTCAGTTTCAAATAAGTATGTCCACCTTGCTGTGAGGTCACAACGTAGCCTAACACTAACAGAGGCATCCAAAACTCACTGCAAAATGCATGAAATTGATGATTTGACATGTTGGCACTGTTTAGCAGGAGTATCCAACATTATAACAACATTTATAAGACAAAAGTCATCTTATGTTCCCTTTTGTTTAGTTCTGTAAGAGAGCTCTTGACTCAAAATGTTTGTGTCTCAAACAAACATCTTCCACTGAAATCATTTGAAATCAATTGGTGCTCGGGGCCCCCAAAACACCGCAATTTTAACAGGTAACATGTCTTTTAAAACGGAAAAAAATAATTTTTGATCAGAAATACTGTATAAAAAACAGTTTTTGATTATTTTTTTCTGTAATTTAGTCAACATTATCCACTTCTTCTCAGCACTGTCTTTCACACTCACTTCCTTTGCATGCTTTGAAAACAATTTGAATTTTGAAAATATAATGCCAGCGAGTAAGACCAGGTGTTAGGGCATTTTACTGGCAGGGATGCATGTAACTCAAATTTCTGCATACAACTGAAATTATAACAATCAGCTGCAGAGAAAGTTCTTATCTAAACACTCTTACAAAGTTTGTAAATTGGGTCACTCTTAAGTTGAGGTACTACTCTACAAGGAATGAGTAGCTATGATGATAATTGTAAGTAGGTAAGTAGGTCCTTATTGTCATTGCAGAAGTACAACAAAACATTGTTTTCAACACAAAACCTGTTCAAGATTAGACAAACAAACGGTGTACAGGGTTACAGAACAGGAACCCTGATGGGTCGCCACAAGGATGATTAAAAGAATACAATCTAGACTGGGCTCCTAAGGGGGCTCAGTCATGGAGTGGGGAAAAAAACCCTCCATAGCAAAGCACATATACATGTTACAACATACATCTTGAGATATCTAACAACAGAGGGGAGGGAGTGGGGCCCACAGTGGCAGGCTGCAGCTCTTCAGGCGCTGCCCATCTGTCCATCACCCCGAAGGGATGGGGGTGGGGTATATGTGTGTGGCGTGTATTTTATTTTATTTATTTGTGTGAATGCATGTGTGTGTGTATTTCTTTTCCGCGGCCTTGATGTTTAAGATTATGGTGATCAACTATCGTGCAGCAGAGATGTTTGTTTTTTTATCTTAAAAATGTATACAAATATTTCCAAAACATTTGCCATCAAATAAAAGTTATCTTATGTTCGGGTCAATACGGTAATCTGAAGACACAACAGAGGGAATCGAGACATCAAATTATGGACATTTTACTATGCAATGAGTGTGTTTGTAAGTTCTTTTTTTTTTACACTTGAATGTTTGTTTCTTCAACTCTTACATTTATTTGGGACATTTTTGGAGTAAAAAAAATCATTTGTCTTGGTTGTGGATCTAATTGATATCTACTGCTGCCATACGGAATGCATGGCAAAGAGCACTTCAGGGGTGGAACATGGAAGTTATTTGCCAGAAGACAAAGGTCTAATGTTGTTTAATATTGTTTTTTGTGCCACTGAGAAATCTTCCTGTCCGAGAGAGACAATGCTCCCATTTGACATGTCCCATTACGTTTACAAGGTTGCATCTAAGGGAAACAGATACTGGGAATTTATTGGTATAACGATGAGGTCTGTGCAGGTTAGGGATCATATAGTGAGACTGTTATATCATGGTCACACCGTGTTAGGAGAGGTTAACCACTGCATAATACAACTCAGAGTAACATTATACTAACTTTTTGAAGATACCTGACAGGTAATTTTTCACTTGATGGTTGATAATGCATGAGAAAGTAGCTCTTTATGACCACATAATCATATATATATATATATATATATATATATATATATATATATATATATATATATATAATCAACACAGCATCAAACAGAACATATTTGTCGACATCCGCATTTAAAAATAAGGTATATTTTTCAGAGATTAAGGAACAGTGTGCTGCACCTTAGTCTTCATAGATTGCTGTGGTTCAAGCCATGTCGATTACCTTTGTCACCTTTTCACCTTGGTTAAAAAGGGAAGGAGAGTGTTTTTGTAGGAGGACAAACATAACAAAAACCTCCCCATTGTTAAAAATCCCACTCTTTATATTAAACAAGCCTCACTGATAAGAGTGTTTGTCGAGTGCCGTTTTGTCCTACTAATTTTGGCGGTCCTCGAACTCATTGTAGTCTATTTGCATGCACAACTTTTTCCAACGCTGCCACAGAAAGACGTGATTTATGCCACTCCTTAGTCTCATTTTGTACACCAAACTGTTTACGCTGTTTGTGAATGCACAAAGGTGAGCTTTGTTGATGTTATTGACTTGTGTGGAGTGCTAACCAGGCATATTTGGTCACTGCATGACTGAAAGCTAATCGATGCTAACATGCTATCTAGGCTAGCTGTATGTCCATATTGCACCATTATGCCTCGTTTGTTAGTTTATTGGAGCTCATTTAATGTCCTTTACCTATGTCCTCTGTGTATTTAATTCATATTTGTATGTCTCATGACATATTATCTGTATGTAATATTGGCTGCATTTCTGATAGTAGTGTGTGTGCGTTTGTAAACAACAACAAACGTTACCCAACTTGCAAAGATTTTAATAAATCCATCAAAAGAAGACAGCCTGCAGTGTCCTTTAACTTGGACACACACATCTATACCTTTGGGCATTCTAAGCAAGTCATTTCCAAGAGTTATCTCTCCCTCTGAGAAGCCTCCATTGTACTAATGTGTTCCAATGTTGTAAAAATGTGTAGAATGAATATTACATTTTAATATTTCTTCAACGATAATTTGCGATAGCTTGCGACACATATTTATTTTGATAGTAGGCTAATATAGCTAATATAGGCACATACATCATGTGTTGCCTTAAATATAACACTTATTTCATGCTTTTCATATTTTGCGGCTCCAGACAGATTTTTTTTTTTTATTTGTCGTCCAATATGGCTCTTTCAACATGTTGGGTTGCCGACCCCGGACCGAGCAACAGGCATTGTGGTAAAAATTGGAATTGCCACGAAACACATTTAAAGATTTTTAACACTCCACTGCCATCTGGCGGCTAAAGTGGAGACTTTAAATAAATGATAAATAAATGGGTTGTACTTGTATAGCGCTTTTCTACCTTCAAAGTACTCAAAGCGCTTTGACACTACTTCCACATTTACCCATTCACACACTGATGGAGAGAGCCATGCAAGGCGCCAACCAGCACCCATCAGGAGCAAGGGTGAAGTGTCTTGCTCAGGACACAACGGACGTGACGAGGTTGGTACTAGGTGGGATTTGAACCAGGGACGCTCGGATTGCGCACGGCCACTCTCCCACTGTGCCACGCCGTCCCAAATTTGTCACGTTTCATGTGTCATGTAAACAGTGACGAATGAGGCCATATAAATCCCCTTTCGTAATACTGCTGAGCCAGCATTCATGACTTATGAACTTCCGAATTGATTGTAAACAACAGTACAGCAAATGTAACACGCATGAGTTTCACTTCAAGAGCTAAGTTGCACAACCATCAATTTAAAAGTGCATGCAGAGGTAGATAACATTGCTGGATAATGACCACTCATGATACTTCAAATGCAGCTACTGCCATCCTGTGGAGGTAATAAAAAAGTACATCAGGTGGTTGACTACAGCCAGCTATGAATGTTTTTCAACCCTGCGCTAACTAGAGACGTTTGTAATTGTAGACCACAGGCCTGGGGATTATAGAACAGGAGTCGCTAGCGTTTACTTTTTAAAAGAGCCATTTTGCCCACTAAAAATAATACTCTGGCCTTCAAAACCTAATACAGCTTATAAACTTTTAAAAGTTTGGTTTTATTATATATTATACAAATATGTTCGTGCAGATTTAAACCCTCTATTTTCTTCTGAGATTGTTCTTTTTTGGGATGCATTCATGGCTGGCATTACTACGGGCGTCACACACTCATGATGTCGACGTCACTCTCACCGCACACACCTACACACACATACACACACGCATGCGCGTGCACAGACGCAACATCACCCTCATCCTTTACTTGCCTTCCTCGCCCTCATTCAATCTACAGTAAGGACTGATCTTGTACAGATTCATGGCCTCACAGACAGTCGGGGCAGTCCCCCACTGCAGTGTTATCTCCTTCAAAGAGAGCCACAACATAGATGCTAAGGAGCTGCTGGGCAGGGACAAACATTTGCCCCTGGACTTTTTAGCCAAAATTTTTATACTATTTGACCTGAATTTATTTCAGAGCATGTTTTGGATTCATACAAATAATCAGACTCAGACATACTTAAATAATCCCCGAGGGGAAATTGAAATTTTCAGCACAATCCCATTCAAGATCAGACAAACATTACAGGGAGACAGAACAGGATCGTTGACGGGTCTGCCAACTTCCGGCGCCCCTTACAAAAAAGGTGAGATACAGGTAAACAATTGGTGGTGAATGGGAGAAAAAAATAAAATAAAATAAAATAAAAAAATCGATCTAAGCCTGGGCCCCTGTAGAGGGGGTCCAGACTGAGGCCAAGGGTAAAAAACAACTCAACTCATAGCCATAGTACACATACCTCTTACAAGTGTGTAAGAGGGAAACATCAAAGAACACAAAGGACATGAAAGACATTAAAGTAGCGGAGCTGATGCAACCAGCCACTTTTACATACAGCTATTAATAAAAAGTAAAAGAAACATTTACACTGTGGTGGCCTCTGCGGTGTTCCACGCCACCGTCCGCTGGGGTGGAGGGAGCATGGCCAGAGACCGGAGCAGACCCAACAAAACAACCAAGAGAGCCGACTCCACTCTTGGTCGCCAACCATCTCTCGGCCAGTGTCCAGTCCGCATGAATGAGCGAGGATACGTCCAAATAAAATACATGTAAAACAAATTGTCCAATCATTTCTTTTTGTAAAAAAAATGACTGAATTAACAAAAGATAAATAAAATAATGTAGCTGAGATAGGCGCCAGCGCCCTCCGCGACTCCAAAAGGGAATAAGCGGTAGGAAATGGATGGATGGAGAAATAAAAATGTAAATACTACATTATGAAAAGGAGACCTTATTCCACTCATTTGACTTTTTCACAAAATCCTGATTAAGGGATTGGTCACGCACCCTATGCTTCAAAAAGCAGAAACACAAATCGTTACACTACACGTATCAAACACAAGGGCCACAACTGGCCTGCCTCATCTTTTACGTGGTGTGCCAAAGCCTGAAAAAAATGTGCGTCACTAAGGCATTTCATCTAAATGTACTTCAAATTTCACAGAAAAAAGTGTAATGCATGCAAACACAGTTTTAATTCCACACTAAACTATTCTGATCTTTTTTTTTTTGTCATGGAAACCCTTTTCAAATAAAATTTTACACTAGCCGAACTAAAATATCTACTTTTCACTATGACTGTTGATTCCAAAGCAAGTTTTTCATCAGTTTGTCGGTAAACAATGATTAAAACGTGATTAAAAGTGTAATAATAATTCCCTTTGGGATTTTGCGGGGGGTTTTTTCCCCTGGAATTGTTGTGGCCCCAAAAATGCGCGTTTTCAAAGAGATGTGACAAAATTGTACCTGGTGTGGCAGGGAGACATTTGATTGGTTAGACAGTCGTGTTGCGTTTCAGTGCTGCTGGGACAACTTTGAATGCTGTAAACTTTGATGATTGGTCAAAATGTGTGGGAAAATTTCCAGGGATTGGCCAAGGTTGCGAGGCCGCACATAATTTACGGGGATTGGTTCAATTTGCCTGAATTGGCGCAATCACAACCTTGCAAGATCCTGATGGGATTGAATAATATCCGGAAGGGGCCCTCTGTAGACTTCCATGACAGCGATGTGGCCCATGATGAAAAGGAGTTTCACACCCCGCACTATACTGGCTGGCAGTCACCAGCGTCCCTCAGAGTGATGTGGCCCATGATGAAAAGGAGTTTCACACCCCGCACTATACTGGCTGGCAGTCACCAGCGTCCCTCAGAGTGGGCAACCACAGGAGCTTTAGGCTATTTTTGGCTTGGTGAGTTACAGGGTTAGATTTAACTTTATATTCTGTTCACAGTGACGTAGCAGGAAAGGGATGGACATAGGTTTACGCTAAATCTTCACGTAGATTACACCATCATTGATCATTTGACGTTTTACAACCTATTTTTGGTTCTGGGAGAGTTATTGTGCATCAAGGCAAGGCGCAACTAAAGATAAATACATAAACTGTGGTTCAGCGATCGGCCCATTACAGTTGGCCCACTGGGAAAACTCCCAGTAATCCCGGTGGTCAGTCCGCCCCTGACCCTGCAATCGCAGACTTGAGGGCACACTCAGTTGAGGCGTTATTTGGACCTTTTATTGTAGAAAATGTTGTGTTTGTTTTTCTGCCGATGCAGGGTTTACTAAAAACTAGTTCAAACAGTAATGTCTGTAATGTTTGCCACTGTATTCACAGAGTTGTTCTTTTTCCACATTTTGTTATGTTACAGCGTTATTACAAAATGGAAAACATACATTATTGTCCTCAAAATTCTACAGACAATAACCCAAAATGACAATGAGAAAACTTTTTTTTGCAGAGTTATAAAAAAATAAAAAAGAATAATTTAATCACAAGGGTTCCTAGCCTTTGATCAATACTTTGTTGATGCACTTTTGGAGGCAATTACAGCCTCGAGTTTTTTTTAATACAATGCTGCAAGCTTGGCACACCTATCATTGGTTAGTTTCGCCCATTCCTCTTTGCAGGACCTCTCAAGCTCCATCCGGTTTGATGCTAAGTGTCGGTTTTCATCCAGGTTGTCTCTGTACATTACTGCATTCATCTTCTTCTAGTAATGGAGGTGACCAATAACCTGAAGGTCACTCTGTTAGAGCTATAGGATTCCTCTGTGGATAGAGGAGAACCTTGCTGAAGGACAACCATCTATGCAGCTATCCACCAATCAAGCCTGAATGGCAGACTGGCCATTTCCTAGTAAAAAGTTTGCCAACATGCACCTGAAATATTCTCAAACCATGAAAAACTAAATTATCTGGTCTGATGAGACAAAGATGGAAGTATTTAGTGTGAATGCCAGCCGTCATGTTTGGAGGAAACCAGGCACTGCTCATAACTAAGCCAATACCATCCCTACAGGGAAGTATCATGGTGGCAGCATCATGCTGTGGGGATGTTTTTCAGCAGCAGGAACTGGCACACTAGTCAGGATAGAGGGAAAGATGAATACAGCAATGTACAGACAGATCCTGGATGAAAACCAACACTTCCTATCCAACCTAGTGGAGCTTAAGAGGTGCTGCAAAGAGAAATTGCCAAAAGATAGGTGTGCCAAGCTTGTGGCATCTTATTCAAAAATACTTGAGACTGTAATTGCTGCCAAAGGTGCTTCAAAAAAGTATTGAGCAAAGGCTGTAAAAACTTATATGCATGTGATTTTTTAATAAAGTTGCACCGTAAGACATTTCTTTAACATTGTCTTTATGGGGAATTGTGTGTAGAATTTTGAATAATAACATGTGGAACTAGTGAAGCGCTGTGAATACTTTCTGTATGCACTGTGTAATTAGGCAACATTTTTATGATAATAGTACAGGTTTTTGTAGGCGACAGTCAGAGTGAGTTAACCTGACTCTCGCCAGATCCCTGTAGTGGAGTGTGGAGCTCAGTGAACTACGAAGATCTGGCGAGACTCAGGTTAAGAGTGAGTAACCTCAGATGAAGATTTTCTTAATTTCTCAATAAATACAGCATACATCCTAATGGCCACATTCAGGATTAGAATGGAATTTCAGTTGTGAATATACTCAAGAGTTGTTTTGTTCTGTATTTGTGCTCCCGAGTCTGTGAATACAAAAAGCTAGTGTTTGCGTTAAAGCAAATGAATGTGAGGATCTTTGCCTAATCTATGGTTTCTACTGAGTAGCTACACCAAACAAGCTGGGAGTTAAAAAAAAAAAAAAAGTCTACACCGACCTTGTTGCAAGACTGTGCCAAGGTTTTACGAGTGTCTTTTGATGTACATGGCAACATGTTATCATCCAAACATGGCAGGAAGTCGTTCCTTTCAATGCTGATGACAGGAATGTCATTAATTTGCCCTCGGCCCAATTTGCCGAAGGGGATGGGAGGCGGAGCTCAATGAGTGATCTGTTCATTCATAATAAATATTGCCCATAATTTTCAGTGTGTCATCACTTGTTCAAGCAGCAAAGGGCACTCATTTGAAAGCATGTTCAGTACACCTTGATGATGTCAGTGTGATGCAAGAGTCTGCTGATTAATGACCGGTCCTTTGTTTTATGCTTTTCTGGTACACCGATTAGAAGTTGTACAGTTTGGATTTTTTTTCCTCTCAAACGTTTCTTCAAAACTATCAATATGTGAGTCTTAGCCTCGCTGAGCTTAAATAATTTGCTGTATGAGTGATTTTTCACGGGCTTTTTTTATGGGGTTTTTTTTGTTGTGGTTTTAGTGGAGTCACAGCAGAAGGTCTGTCATTGATTGTGAAATAAGTGTGATGATAACCATAGAATCAGAAGTGGAACACAAAAAGGTATTTGACTGCTTCCTACAATATGATAAAAAATACATTAAATGCAAATTACCTAAATATATTGGAGCATTATATACAATACAGGCCACACACCTTCTCTTCATTCAATGTGTTTTCTTTGTTTCCATGACCATTTACCTTGTAGACTGTCACTGAAGGCATCAAAACTATGACACCTGTGAAGTGAAAACCATTTCAGGTGACTACCTCTTGAAGCTCATCGAGAGAATGCAAAGAATGTGCAAAGCAGTAATCAGAGCAAAGGGTGAATATTTTGAAAAAAGTACAATATAAAACATGTTTTCTGTTATTTTACCTTTTTTTGTTAAGTACATAACTCCACATGTGTTCATTCATAGTCTTGATGCCTTCAGTGACTATCTACAATGTAAATATACAATGTAAATAGTCATGGAAATAAAGAAAATGCATTGAATGAGAACATGTGTCCAAACTTTTGGCCTTTAGAATCAACCATTTTAAGCCAACAAATACTTTTACTATACAGTGTGTACAATGGAACACACAGCAGTATCTATAAAGCACCACTAGGTGACAGTATCACTCTGCCAACTAGTGCTGCTACAATTAACAGATTAAATTGATTAATTTGATAGCAAAAACGTTGTGGGTTTATATTCTGTTGCTGCAATTAATCATTTGGATGGAATTAATAATAACTGATACGAATCCGAGCCGCATTGAATGCTCGGAACTTTCCGCACTGAGACATGAGAACAGTGGGGTGTGGGTGCCATGGTCTGGGAGGCAGCAAAGAGTGTAGACTTATTTTTTTCTTTTTTTTTCTTATAAATGCACACGTTAAAAGTACAATTTCAATGTTGTTGATGTGCATTTATTAGAAAAAAAAGACTCAATATTATGCTAAACAGAAAAACGTTTTGTCTATTTAAACTATTTTCCCTAAAATACACATTGAGGCTAAAAAGTGTGTTTTATCCGATTACTCGATTATTCAAATAAACTAATCAATAAATTGCCTGATTTAGTCTTGTTCCCTCTCCGTCACACCTTTGTGTAGTTTGAATGGTTTTACTTTATTCTAGTTTTATTACACAGTGGTTAGATTAGTTTTACACATTTGTTATGGTTGGACATGTTTAACTGCCACTTAAAACATTGCCTGTTAAGTTTGGTATTGTCAAAAATGGAGTCATTTTATTTAATTTGTTTTATTATACAGTGGTTAGATAATTGTTTTTACATATTTATGATGGTTGGAAATGTTTAAATGTTACTCAATACATTGACTGTTGAGTTTTTATACTATTTTATATTATTATTATTATACTATTATTATAACCGATTAGTCTTTCGCCCCTATACCCATTAATACCCATTAATATTATAAGTATACTATTACTATTATAACTTACTCATACTATATACAGCAGTTAAGTAATGTTCATAACACATGTAGGACACATTATCTGATCGGGTAAAGTTTTTTCAATGGTCAGTTTGAGTCCAGGACAGATTATTCACTTTACATTATTATATTTGTGGGAAAAGATTGTGAAATTAGAACTTGGAAGTCAACTCATGATGGTTTAAGTCTTCCTATTATCGTGTCAAATGACACATATTGCTGTTTAGAAAAACAATAATCTGAAGATGAACAAGGAGGATGTATGGTGCATGAAGGGAAGTAGTAAACTTTGATGGCAGAACATGGCTAGGGTTCAAATCCAAGCCTTGATCCTTTCTGTGTGAAGTTTACATGTTCTCCATCTCCATGTGGGATTTTTTTCTGCTGTCGTCAGCAATTTTCCTTCTTTTTCCACCTAAGGTACACCCTCATGTAAACCAGGTGGACAGATGATTATGTGTGAGTGTCTCAGTCCAGAATGTTATCTGGCCGAGATGGAGACGCCCATTGGGATGTCAGCTCGCTTATTTTGTTTGCGTCTTTTAGCGTTTTCTATTTTCAGCGTAGCAGTGTTTTGACAATGTTTTCAGGTTCCTTCGCTCTCTTGCTGAGCCGTTTTACAAGCCAGCGCTCTAATCGGAGATCAAGTGTGAGTGGCAATGAGAGAGTCATCATTTGTTGGTGCTCTACATGTTTTTTTTTCCAGTCACTGGATTTTTATGTGTAAACACAATATCTTGTGCAGGCACTATCATTGCTATTGTGTGAATTAGTTTGTAATGTAACACAAGATTTTTCGGATAGCGGAACACGCACCAAAAGTATTCAGAACATGCTAACATTTTTTGTATTCTGCAATATTTGTGGAAAATATGCCCAAAATGTAATTTACCAACATTTCTATTTCAGTATGTACTGGAAGATGTGAGGACATTTAACGTCCAATGTGATACATTGCAGCACTTTATATTAACACTAACATTACAAATATTCTTGTAATGACCTACCCTACAGGTCATACCTTGTTTGTTTGTATTGTGGTTTTCCTGTGTTTGTGGTTCTGTTTCTGTTTCAGCGCTCCCTTTAATGTTTATCTCTGGTTGCAAGGGATGCTGATCAAACTCACCTGCCTCTGATTACTGATCAAGACACTCACCTTCGTTGCTTCTGATCGCTAATCAGAGGGCTTAATAGGCCAGTGTTGTTCTGCCTTCGATGTGGGATTATTGTTTGCCTTTGGCGACTGTTTAATGCAGGGGTCGGGAACCTTTTTGGCTGAGAGAGCCATGAAAGCCAAATATTTCACAATGTATTTCCGTAAGAGCCATATAACATTTTTCAACACTGAATAGAACTAAATTTGTGCATTTTTAAGTATGACCAACATTTGTAGAGTATAATAAGTCTCTTATTCTTTTTAACAACATTGTTATTATACAAGTTAACCAATAATACATATAATACTTCTTACCAGTAATGCGACATCTTGAACAGGTGCGGTAGAAAATGGATGGTTGGATTAAAATGCATGAGAATGTTTTATAATTTGAACGTTATTTTTAACATTGTGATTACCAGCGGAATTATTCATTACTTATCGTGTTAAGCAATGTCAGCTAAGATTTATCTGAGAGCCAGATGCAGTCATTTGGCTCTAGAGCCATAGGTTCCCTACCCGTGGTTTAAGCATTAGACACCTTTTTACCTGCACTCTGCCTCCTACTGTTTCCCACATCTACAAAGCAATTAGCTACCGACTGCCACCTGCTGATATGGAAGAGTATTACACGGTTACTCGGAATAGCTCGGTTGGTAGAGTGGCCGTGCTAGCAACCTGAGGGTTCCAGGTTCGATTCCCGCTACCGCCATCCTAGTCACTGCCGTTGTGTCCTTGGGCAAGACACTTTACATACCTGCCCCCAGTGCCACCCACACTGGTTTAAATGTAACTTAGATATTGGGTGTCACTTTGTAAAGCGCTTTGAGTCACTAGAGAAAAGCGCTATATAAATATAATTATCTGAGAGCCATATGTAGTCATCAAAAGAGCTACATCTGGCTCTACAGCCATAGGTTCCCTACCCCTGGTTTAATGCTAGTGCTTTGTTGCTACTTAGGTTCTTGTTCATGTCTCGATGCTATGCTAAGTTTTCATTCAGCCTCACGTGCGCTTTCCCACCTGCACGACCTCTTTTTGTATTTTGCCTGGATATTGGAATTAAAGAGTCATCTTACCTGCACATGGCTTGCTGTCCTTCGCACTTTGGGATCACGACCCCGAGAGGGACAGGTGGTAGAAAATGGATGGATGAATGGAAACCATTACCATGCCAGCTCACAACAATTCTTATCATGTCTGTGTATGTTAGGAATGGGTATCTCTACCTGATTCGATACATACCAGTATGCCTATTTACAAGCAAAGATCCAATACATTCAATATACGTCGTCATTTCCTGGTGATTCGATTGGATAAATACTATTTATTTTAACTGCACATGCTCCTACACCTAAACCACGGATGGTTATGTGAAAGGCATCACAGGTCTGTATATGGTCAGTGATCAGGTTAATGCATACATCAAATACAGAAATAGATTCAAGTAAAATATTTAAGAAATATTAAGATCTGACAATAAAATTGTATATGTGTCAAAATATTGGGGTCTTTTTTTGGTTAATTTAAATAATTGAGTAATTAATGGTTAATGATTAATGGTGATTAATCTAAAATTAATTCTAATTCAAATATTCAAAACAATCATTTGACAGCTCTAGATGATTTGCAAAGATTGGTGGAATCAATTTTCTTAATGAACCACGTAAACTTGCTCCTACACCTTTTTGAGGCAACAGCTTGCAACAATGCTACTAGTACATCCAAAACAAAACAACAAAAGTACAAGCTAAGAGTTAAGCAATGCTTCCATAGCAGCTGTGATTAATCAGGATTCATCTACATTCAAGAGTGTGATTAATCTGATTAAAGAATGTAATTGTTTGACAGGACTCATTTTAGGCATTACATTATTAACTAGAAAATCAGCCAGTAGGGTGCAGCAGACATCCGCCAAGAAGAGAGATGACAGTAGTCTTTGTATGTCAACACAAAGAGTTCCTGGAAAATAACAGTTTACAAAATTGTTATTCTCATGTATGAATATAAAAAATGACATTCTTATGCTCTGCCAAGTTTCAAGGGGGGTTATGAAACTGCAGCCATCCCCAAAAGGCGATGCATGGGCCAAATCTAGCCTGCGAGGTCCATATGTCTGGCTCGCACTGACTTTATTTATTCAATTATTTTTCGTAAATGCTTGTGTGAAAACTACCTGGGGACTGCCATTTATCCACAAATTATATGTATGTTTTTATTTTTTTTGTACTAAACCCACAAACCAACCAGCTCAAATGGCTTAAAACGATACCTCCACATACTTGTACATGGATACATTACATTGCATTAGCCGGGACTGTGTGTGTGATTGACTGGCATCCGGCAGTCCAGAGGTTGTTATATATCCTTGAAGTTAGCTGGGATAGGCTCCAGCTTCCATGATAAACAATAGAGAAAGCCATGCATAACTTTCTGTACTAAAACGTTGTCCTTTGGCTCTTTCTCTCCAAGCGGAGATGTAACAAATGTGATCTTGTGACATCTTGTCCTGTTGAGAGAGCACATCACTGGTCCAACTGAATAGAATCCAAACACACTTCCCAGCTGTTGAGTTTGATTTATTGTGCTCGTACAGAGCCCGCTGTCGGAAATTTGTCCACGTCCCACCAACAAACTGTCACGCTCTTCCTCGGTGTTAACAGCACCTGACTGCAGGTAAACACTCGCGGTCACGTGTCAGAACCTTCAAGAGCCTCTCAAGCCCGATCCTGCCACCCTTCACATCTCAACACTCGCCCCCCCTTTTTCCCTCCAAACTACGCCGCCTGATTATCAGCCTTCACCTCAAACATAGTCTATCTGTTCAGCGGGGGGGATTAAGTGCAAATACATGACATTTTCAACCATTCCAAGGATCTGAGTCAGCGCATAAACAACTCCTACGCTATGTCAAGGAAATATTTATCTTAGCTCATACAACTTCTCGAGATAGTGTCAACACTGCTGAGAGACACAATTACACTAGTGGATGGGGGCACTACAGTAGGGGCCCCTACTGGATGCAAAGGGTCATGCGAGGGAAGGAAATTCTACTTAGATGATGAATGATCCAATACATCTATTGCATATCACATTCAAAAAACAGTATGTGTAAGAGACGTTTTTTGTAATTTTGTCCATTATTCACAAAAATTAGGAACACAATGCCGTTTAATTTTTTTTATCCAGATCAGCACCAACCTCATGTGTTATTTAATAATAATAATAATAATAATAATAATAATAACCAGAAGGCTTGGTCAGTGGCCTTGTGGTTGGAGTGTCTGCCCTGAGATTGGTAGGTCATGAGTTCAAACCCCGGCCAAGTCATACCAAAGACTATAAATGGGGACCCATTACCTCGCTGCTCGGCACTCTGCATCAAGGGCTGGAATTGAGGGTTCAATCACCAAAATGATTCCCGAGCGCGGCCACTACTGCTGCTCTCTGCTCCCCTCACCTCCCAAGGGGTGGAAGAAGGGGATGGATCAAATGCAGAGGGTAATTTCACCACACCTCGTGTGTGTGTGACTATCAGTGGTAATTTAACTCTAACTTTAATAATACATGTTATTCTCAAAGATCTTACAAAGATCAAAGGAACTAACTTCTATATGAAAAGTACCGTACTTCCCAAGCTATAGAGCACAACAGGTATTTAAGCCACACCCACCACATTTAAAAGAAATAATTATGTTTAATATATAGATTGTATTCAATCATGTGGCTTTAGAACTGTCAGAGTTAGTTTGTGACGAACCCCAAGATGCAGAGAAGGAGGGAGGCATTTTGCAGGAAAACATGATTTGCATTAAACACTAAGACAAAACCAAACAAAAGGGGTACAACCAAAAGCGCGCACGAGGCGGATAACAAACTAAAAGTGCTAGCATGGGAGCTAGAAAACAAAAGGAGCTTAGCATGGAAGCTAGCAAAAACAAAAGGGCCTAGCGTGGAAGCTAGCGGGTAGCGAGCAGGAAAACAGAAGTCGTTACATGTAGTAAAAAGACAAATAGAAAACAGGGAACAAAAGACAGTAAGCTACAAACTGCTACCAAAATATAGCTTACCGCTATGCTGCAATGGCACGACACGACACTACAGGAGCGTCAATACAGAAGTGACAATAATCCAGCAATGACTGGATGGGAAGACAGGTCTAAATAGGAGCGGGCTGATTGACACCAGGTTTGGCCAGGCGCCAATGAGCCGCAGCTTAGGGGAAACAGCGCCCAGGGAGAAACACAGGAAACATACAAAATAAGAGCGCTGACAGGAACTAAAGACAGGAAATACTACACACACACAGAGGGAAAACTAAACCACAAACAAACTGTCAGGGGCAAGCCTGACAAGAATGGAAGTAAACAAAGTGGTGGGCCACCAAACCAACATGACTGCTGTGCCTCAAGCAGTGTGCGAAGTATCTGAGCACGCAAGGGGCCTGGATCTTACAACTGAAAGCAGATTCGAGCAAAAAATGCAGACCATGCGATGGAATCTCCCTATAGTGTACGTATCCAAAAAAAGATTTGTCCAGGATTATCTGTCGGCTGCTTTCCCAGACATGTCGAACTATCTGGTGCTTCAGATGTCAGTCTTTGCGACAAAACTGATGAAAATCATGGGTTTTTTTGTGTGTGAGTGAGTCAAGGAAATAAATATAGATAAATATGCATCGCAACCATGAATTGATTTACGTGAACCCCGACTTAAACAAGTTGAAAAACTTATTTGGGTGTTACCATTTAGTGGTCAATTGTACGGAATATGTACTGAACTGTGCAATCTACTAATAAAAGTTTCAATCAATCAAAGCTTTTGCTCAGGAAAGGTTGCCTCGCCATGTTTTTTTTTTTGCCTCATTGTTGTTGCACCCGCCGTGTTTTTGCCCGTCTTCATTACAATATAACTTTAGACCTAAACGTTGTGTACATCCGGAAAGCTTAATTTATTATTGCTGCCTTTGGTCAAAACTTACCTCATTTAGGTGTTGCTTAAATTTGAGTAATTTTATTTAGACTCACTGAGTTGGTGGTTTACGAAACAATTTTAGCAAAAATGCACGTTTTAAGAATGCCATCAAGATAATACTGAAATGGAAGATACGTAACGTTAAAAGTATATCAAACAAACTTGTGTGGTATTCAACTGTGCTTGTTCCCTTGGACTGCAGTGTGTGCCAGAGACTACCTCTCAAGCAACTGTGAGGAAACATAGTATGCAAGTATACAAGGAAACAAGTACAGGGCAATTTTCACAGTGAAAGGCGAAATGCGAGACAGAATGCTATAGCGACATGAACTGAACGTGACATCAGGTGAATACACCCTATTAGCCACACCGGACAATAAGCCCCAGATGTACACCAGTATGAAAGATGTGGAAACGCTTATTTACATACCTTAATTGTTTCCAAACGGTCCGTGTTACACAATAGTAAAACAGCTGATCAAACAAAATGTACAAATGCCCGTGAAAACACTCTTCCAGACATCACACATGGGATGGCTTAGTAAGTATGAATTGTTTTAGTTTTATTGTAAACCTTTCGATCCTTGCTTGGAGTAACTTGAATGAAGAATCCTTTTGAACAGAAGCACTATAGTCGATTCTTCAAATTAACAGGATATACTTCTGGTTTAAGGCACGAACCAGGAATTACATTTTTAACCCTTAAGTGAGCAAACTCGTCCAAAAGATGGCACCATAGAACAAACAATAAAACACAATACCACACCGAAAGTGTTTCTGTCGATGTTGAAAAGTAGTTGTTGAATACAAAACATTTTGGCTGCTGGCGAAGAAAACAACATAAATTAACCGCGCCGTTTTATAAGCCGCAGTGTGCAAAGCGTGGGAAAACAGTAGCGGCTAATGGTCCCAAAAAGAACGATAAGTAAATGTATTTTTAATTTTTAAAGGCAGCTTCTATCCTTTTTTTTTCTTTTAATGCATCATTACTCCACTTCTTAGCATCTCATACTTAACCAGTCTGCCAGAGAATAAGAAGACGTAGCAGTATTTTGGGGTGAAACAGTAAAAGTGTTTGTGTGTTTTTGGTATGGAGCCATTGGTCAGGTATAGTACTGAATTCCCACGCTGACAGGAAGTGTTTCTAGCATCATGCACTTACTCTGTATTTACTTTTATAACTAGAATAGAGCACAGACCACCCCCAAAAGTGAATTGCTAAAAAAAATATTGGAGTGTATTTCTGTGTGTTTCTCAGTTAATGGCTACTTTCTGGTTCATAAATGGTAACAGACTTGATGTTGTGATTCTGAGAGGTGCATTTGATGCCGTAGTGACTCAAACTGTAGTAACTGCTGTATTAGCACATCTATTCAGATCCTCAGCAACATGTTTTCTTCGTTCTGTGAGTCAAATCTTTTGACAAAACTTTTGTTGAAATCAGTTTGATATTTTAGTGTAATCCTGCTTATCAATGCACTGTTTTAGTTTGATAAAGTTCTGTTAAAAATTTCAGTACAGTATAATACAGTAAAATAGCAGTAGCAGTGTTCTTTGCAAAGATAATACAAAAAAAATATCTTCATCTGAAAAATAAATTTTTAAAAGAATTAAAAAAAAGATGTCAAAATTAAATAAAACCATTGAAAAAATGTAGTCTTGATAAAGATAATATTTGTGCTAACATTTTTTCTTTTTTTTCTCTACTGGAACCACAACGCTATCTCCAGGCTCAGGCCACGCCAGAAGATGCAATGACACAGAGAAGGCCTTCTGTGTGAATGGCGGCGACTGTTTCTTCATACGTGGTATAAACCGGCTTTCCTGCAAGTAAGTTTATTTATTTTTTGGGCCTTAAAAAAAATTATATATACATATATATATATATATATATATATATAAATATTTACATGTGTGTATACAATATGTGTGTGTGTGTATGTATGTATATACATATGTATATATATACATATATATATATATATATATATATATATATATATATATATATATATATATATATATATATATATATATATTTGACATTTTTCCACTTGTTTTCTTCTGCACTGGTTGAAATGAAATCCCTCAGCATGTCACTGATCGGTTTTATCCTTTTGTGTTGTTTTGAGAGCACTTGATTCCTGTTGTTCTTTCTTTCAGCAGCAGAAAGTCATCGAAGGAAAATGCGGCCTAACTGCCCACCTGTTGTGTATTCCAGCGCTCCTAATGGAGCGAGGCGTTGGCGTTCTCGTCCTTTTAAGTCCCGTTTAGTGAACAACTGGAGGACCGCACATTAAAAGCCCTTTCAAAATGTCATGAGTCACCGCTTTAGTAGGGAACAAATATTTATGCCTATTAGGGGCCTCCAATGAGGTAAATAGAGCCATTGCTTACATTGAAGGTCCTTGGCAAAGGAGATCGTGACCTGCACGCTTAAGTGGGAAGGATCCAGTTGACATTATCATAAAAACAACTTGTTTTTTATTTAGCATACAGTCATACCAATCCTGGCCTTTCAGTTGGCTGATAAGGATTGATGTCTTGGAGAGCGATCTTTTCCAGAACATTTGGCGCAGATAGCAATAGTGAAAAGTATTCCTTTTCAACAGGGAAGAAGGCATTGTGTGCAATGTGCTCAGAGACAGTTTAGGAACGGAGCGCATAATTATTCACCCCAACCCACCTGCAGGACAATATGGGTAATATCAGCTTTTTTTAAAGGGGAACATTTTCACAATTTCAGAAGGGTTGAAACCAACAAAAATCAGTTCCCAGTAGCTTATTTTATTTTTCGCAGTTTTTTTCAAACTTTTACCCGTCCCGGAATATTCCTAAAAAAAGCTTTAAAGTGCTTGATTTTTGCTATTTTCCTAAGCCACTGTCCATTTCCCTGTGACGTCACATAGCGATTCCAATACAAACAATGGCGAATAGCACAGCAAGATATAGCGACATTAGCTCGGATTCAGGCTCGGATTTCAGCGGTTTAAGCGATTCAACAGATTACGCACGTATTGAAACAGATGGTTAGAGTATGGAGGCAGATAGCGAAAACGAAATTGAAGAAGAAACTGAAGCTATTGAGCGAATAGCTATTGACGCTATTCGGCCATGCATTTCGGCGTTAGCATCGCCGGTAAAATGTGCAGACCAACCGTTTAGGACTTTCGCATTGACACTGGATCAACTTCAATCCGTCGATTGGCCAGTGTTTGTTTCGCATTAAATATGGGTGGAAGGAAAAAATGGATGTAAATATAGTTTCAAATGTACATACATGTAGCCTAAATAGCATGTTAGCATCGATTAGCTAGCAGTCATGCCGCGACAAAATATGTCTGATTAGCACATAAGTCAACAACATCAACAAAACTCACCTTTGTGATTTTGTTGACTTTATCGTTGGGAATGCATCTGCTTTGAGTGTCACAGGATATACAGACATTTTTGTCATCTCTGTGCCATATCTGTCGTAGCATCGCCGGTAAAAACCAAACGAGGGACTTTCGCATCTCTTGACACTGGAGCAACTTAAATCCGTTGATTGCTAAGTGTTTGTTTGGCATTAAATGTGGATGGAGGGAAAGGTTGGATGTAAATACAGCTACAAATGAGGCATAATGCTGCAATATGTACAAACAGCTAGCCTAAATAGCATGTTAGCATCGATTAGCATGCACAGCTAATCGATGCACATTCTACATAAATCAACTTGAATCCGTCCCTGATTGTGTTGTTACACCCTCCAACAACACACCGACAAGGCATGATGTCTCCAAGGTATCGGAAAACAGTCGAAAAAACTGAAAATAACAGAGCTGATTTGACTCGATGCGTGTGATGTGGTAGGGAAAAATGGCGTTGAGTACTGATGTGACGTCACGTTCTGACGTCGTCGCTCAGAGAGGGATTAACAGAAAGGCGTTTAATTCGCCAAAATTCACCCATTTAGAGTTCGGAAATGGGTTGAAAAAATATTTGGTCTTTTTTTCTGCAACATCAAGGTATATATTGACGCTTACATAGGTCTGGTGATAATGTTCCCCTTTAATGTTATCGGATTTATCAGTGTGACGTCCTGATATCGGCATGATAATAACCTGATATGTATCATGTACCCCTACTAATAACCCAAAGCTTTTGAACATGTCATGGTCAACAGAGTTTCCAATCATTTCTACAACTCCTATTTTTTTGTGATTGGAGCACATACTTGTTGGTCATAAAAAACATTCATGAAGTTTGGTTCTATTATGAAATTATTATGGGTCTCCTGAAAATGTGACCACATCTGCTGGGTCAAAAGTATACATACAGCAATGTTAATATTTGGTTACATGTCCCTTGGCAAGTTTCACTGTAATAAGGCACTTTTGGTAGCCACCCACAAGCTTCTGGCAAGCTTCTGGTTGAATTTTTGACAACACCTCTTGACAAAATTGGTGCAGTTCAGCTAAATTTGTTGGTTTTCTGACATGGACTTGTTTCTTCAGCATTGTCTACATGTTTAAGTCAGGACTTTGGGAAGGCCATTCTAAAACCTTAATTCTAGCCTGATTTAGCCATTCCTTAACTACTTTTGACGTGTGTTTGGGGTCATTGTCCTGTTGGGAAACCCAACTGCGCCCAAGACCCAAACTCTGATGATGATTTTAGGTTGTCCAAAAGAATTTGGAGGTAATCCTCCTTTTTCATTTACACCAGTTCCATCGGGTGCAAAACAGGCCCAGTGCATAATACTACCACCGACATGCTTGACGGTAGGATTGGTGTTCCTAGGATTAGTGTTCCTAGGATTAGAGGCCTCACCTTTTCTCCTCCAAACATATTGCTGGGTATTGTGGCTAACCAGCTAAATTTTAGTTTCATCTGACATCACATGGACCTTCTGGAGGAAAGTTCTGTGGTCAGAACTTTCCATGACATGACATGCCATGACATTATGTTCTTTACAAGTGTATGTAAACATTTGACCATGACTGTATGTTGTACTAGCTTTGAAAATGAAATCTATTAAATTGGCTCCCGCATCCTTTGATTTTTCAGTGTGCGGCTCTTTGCAAAAAAGCCCCAACAATGAATAAAATATCCGCTTGAATTAATCCTTTAATGTGTGCTGGGATGTTGGGTTCAAGTTAAGTATGACTTTGACTGTAAACAATGTGGTCAAATTTAATATTGTCCAGCTGTGGTTATACTTCCGACGTTCCACTCTTACTTCGGAATCCAAAGTAGCACTTCTAATAATCTCGCCCAGCTCATAAAACGTCATTGTGGGAGTAAAGGAGCATGTGCCATTACAGTATATCACAACTACTTATTGTAAGCCTGTCGGTAGGCAAAGCTTCAGTGGCCCCCCTTCAACCCTAACCCAACGCGATGCATGGACGAGCGAGCAATGCGGATATGCCTGCAACAGCCGTTCAATACGCTATGTACAAATTGGAGGCAGCAATAACTCAATTGCTATAGCTAATTCACTCACAGCCCCAGGGCATGGCTCCAGAAGAGTTGGATAATGCAGTGAAGGCCCGCGGGGGATTTGTTGCCCCCACAGCCATCTCATTCAATATAGGCCCAGCATCAGCGGGTATTACTCACCGGCTAAACAAGTGGTGCAGACAGCTCGCCCCTGTGTTTATCCCCGACTCATTCACTCTCAGTTTTGGAAGCAGAGCAGAGGTTAAGACGTGATCCACGAGCAAGCATCGTTTTGCTCGTTTCCACCTGAGTGATAAATTCCAAATTTGTCTTTAGCTTGGTTGTGTACAAGACACTTTATTAGGCACTCTTGCAGGGGACCTATTTGCGCATATCTGTTCGTACAATACTGTATGGCAGGCCATATAAGATTGGCGCCCCATGGCCAAATCCTAGTTGATCCTTTTAAAAACTTGCGAGACAACATTTTTGCAGGAAATTCCTAAAAACTCTTGTAAATAACGGTGTTACAAAAAAGATCAGTCAGAATATTACATGATGTTGGATATAGAGAACAATCAAATCCTTTATTTATTGAATCAAAGATACTGAAATTCCATGACATGGTGAATTTGCAAACAGCTAAAATTATACACAAAGCGAACTATAACCTGCTACCCAAGAATATACAACAATTATTCTCAAAAAAAGAGGAGAAATATAATCTTAGATAAAAAAATGTATTTAAAACATTTGTACGAACGTACAACACTTAAGACCTTCAGTATATCTGTATGTGGAATTAAATTATGGAATGGGTCAGTGTTAATTTTGACAGCAAAATTTGATTTAGTTTTGGTCATAGTCTTTTGACTAAAATGTAATTTAGTTTTAGTCATAATTTAGTTATTTAAATTGTTTTTGTCTAGTTTTAGTTGACGAAATATCATAAGATTATAGTCGACGAAAACTACAGTAGATTTAGTCGACTAAAGGGTAATATGTAAACTTTCCCTTCAATTTCTGAAAGTCAAAGCAAAACAGCGGAAAAATCACAGATACAAGACGTATTTTGATGAAAATCATGTCTCAAATTTAGTATTTCACGAGTAAGCCGTGTAATAAACGGGATAACGTCGAGTGAGTTGTATGTTGTGGAAAATGCTTACTTGTGTGTGAATTTCGGTGTGATTCGACAGTAAATTTCGCTTCAAGTTTGTTGTGTTTTTCCCCGTAATCCTCGCGCTGCATTTCTTACACTGCATCTTGTTATCTTTGACGTCAAATGTAAAATTTCCCCATATGTCCTCTCTCCTCTTCCTCTCCGGCGTTGACATGTTGTCTTCTGCAGCGCATTCCCGGGTCAGTCTCAAACGCAAACTACGTTTACATAACTTCCTTTGTTCTCTTCCCAACTCCTCCCGCCTCTTCCTAACGAAATGAGTTCCGATTGGATCTCGTCTCTGGCAGACATTTTCGTCTCGTTTTTATTCCTTGACGAATATGTCAATACACCTCGTCATCGTCTTACTCCACGTAAATCATTTTTTATTTAGTTATTGTCTCGTTTTAGTCAGAAAAAAAAGGTCGTTGACGATAACTATGATGAAAAATTTTCGGCAACAAAATTAACACTGGAATGGGTTAAGCAAAGCAATCAAACAATGTACTACTATGATCCACTTCAAGAAACTCTTCAAACTTAAAGTGTTTACAAAGTACAAAGAAGAAGAACCATGATAAACATTCTGATTTTATTCACCCATTCATTCTTTCATTCTCAAAATAATCGTACTTATCTCACCATATGAAATATAACTTACTTCACCAATTATTATTTATTTGTTTATTTTTATTGTGATACTCATGGAGTATATTGTGAATAAATTGAGAACAGGAAGTGAACAAAAGTTTTAGCAACTGTTATATAAAAGAAAAGGGGTAGGATTAAATAAGCTCTGCTTCTTCCTACTCCTTTTCAAAAAGGTTGAAAAGAGGAACTGGAAATTGTGATGTATCATGTTGTATGCTTGCATGTTCCAAATAAACAAACTCAAACTCAACTTGTTGTATAGAAGAACTTGGACCACTGTAAACCCAATTGCAGATTCTTGCATTGACATTTCAACCTAACGCAGGGTCCAAACTTGTCATTTACATAACAGAGTCGTTCCTCAAGGTAACCCTTTAAGTCTTTTATTTTTTAGCAATTATATTTGTTTTCATATTGTAAATTATGTAAACAAGTTGTTGCTGTAGCTTGCTTCAACTTGACTAGTTATACTTGTAGTGTTACTTAAGGTTTCATTTTAGGTGCTATCTTTTTCATCATTTGGGTAGTTCAACTGGTGGCCCATGAGTCCAGTTCAAAAAACCTGTGAGAGGCTCACATTTTTGCAGCATTTCTTAAAAACACTTATAGAGACACTAAAACTTATTTTATTGTCAATCAAATTCAAACTTCACAGTACAGATAAGAACGAAATGTTGCATTACCTCGTGGCAGTGCAGGATAAAAGAACAATAAGGTGCAGAGTGTTTGCATTTACAAAATAAGGTGCCGATATAAATAGATGGATTACTGTACATATAAATATATTGCACTTTTGCATATGCATCCACGTTTACAGTTACCAGTATATTGTTTTTACAGTCCAGCAAGTTAATCCGTTTTGGGGGGGTAGTTGAGGGGATTATTATGATGCGTTCAAGAGTCTTATGGCCTGAGGGAAGAAACTGTTACAGAACCTGGAGGTACTAGAGGGCTGTCATAGAGATCTCCCGTCCAAAGGCAAAACCTAGTAACTCACTTCCAGCTGATTTTGAGAAAACAAAAGAAAACCAATCCATCTTGATGCTGTCTTACAAAGATCTACAAAGTCATCAAACGTATAGATGTTTTCTTGAGCTTACATTTTCTTGCCGATTGAGCCATGAATTGAATCTGCTCTCATGAACGTGCGCCCTTTCTCCAGATATTTTATCACAATCTCGGGTGGGCCCCATTCTGCGTTTGCACATTGGGCAAGAGCCGTGTACAGCGTCCGGTTTTTATTTTGACCTCCATAGTTATCTGCCCAAAAGAGTATGCAAGGGGAAGAATCAAGAACAATACATTTAATGAAGGTGCTTGCAACGTCCTGGGCCAATCTTCCAAATATCCCCTCGTGCCATAATATCACATAATCAGGTTGACCGTTGGCCCCCATTCGTGAAAATGTCTCTTTAAAGACAATAATGCGACTGACAAAGAAGCTCCGATAGGTCCCTTGAGATACTAGGTTTTTCTGTGGTATCTACGCGGTTATGTGGTAGTTGCTAGGTCTTGCCATGCGCGTAACAGCTTACTTACCGAACAAATTACAATATCGCATACACTAATGTAAAGCATATCACCTAGGAACTCCAAAATTATTATCAGCTCAGTTTTGACCAAACTTGAGTTACTGGGTTTTGCCTTTGGATGGGAGAGATGTCCTTTGACCATTTTTTTTTTTTTTTTTTTAATGCAGAAGGTCATTAAAAATAACAGCAGAACACTCCTCTGACAAAAATAATAGACCAAACTCAAATGTATACCGCAGAGGACGCTGGTTCTCCGGAATATACAAAATAGACTAATAGTGAAAGAAGAAGTATGGCCCCCCGGTCTTTTGCTTTTTCGCAATATGGCCCACTGAACAATTTAGTTAAATAGCCCAGCTGTATTGACTCCCCTCGAGACAAGTTGTCTTCTTAAATGCGGATTCTAGAGATTTGCGCATGCAAATAAAACAAGTCACACTATTTGATTTTCTTGCTCTCACTTGCACACAGGAATCATTGACCTGCTGGGAAAACATACGTACCTCAAAGGCTATTGAGCAAGAGTGTAGTTTTAAGATATTTGGAATTTATGTAGCATATTCATTAACTCTTTGAGCAGCTAAGAATTTGTTTTTGTTGGCTTTAAAAATATTTGTTGAAAAATGGATCTTAAAAAAAATGTATATTCATATATTTGTATCAATACAGTACAGTACAGTATATCATAATGCATCACAATGATAAGGATCCATTATATAGCAATATTATATTGATTAAAACAATGTCATTATTTATACAGTAGATATTGTTGCCGCCAGCGACAAAAAAAAAAAATTTGGGTATCTGCTTACCAGCCACAATATTAGGCACACACGACCTGGTAGATTACAAAACAAAAGAGACTCCTCCCTCTTGGTAATATGATCAAATATAATAATTCTAGCCTAGGTAGAAAAAAAAATGTAACAGTGCTGATGTACAATACCACAATCCACATTGAATAAAGATGTTAAAAACATAGTATACCCCATTATAGTGTATTGTACTGTAGTTATTGCACTGGTTGTTATTGGATTGTGGTTGGCTCGTGTTTACACTGTGAAATTGTATCTCGTTTCCAAATCCATTAGCCGTAACCTGTTAGTTTTGTTTATTTGGAAACATAGGGCCTTTTTTAACACACAGATGTGTTTATTTTAGTCCAAAGACAAGCATATGAAAAAGACAATGTGTTACTATAAAAGTGTGATAATATTATACACAGCTGCACCACTGATTTTTATCCGATTATGTCGTTCTATTTGACTTGTGTCATTTGCAGGCCAAGTTTCCGTCATCTCATCAGTCTGGGGTGAATAATTAGATTAATCAGCGCTAACGCTTCCCCCGGGAGGCATCGTGTGAAACCAGTAAATCGGCCGCCAGTGACCTTTTTGTCGGACTGGCGGACTCGTTGTGTATCCTAGTGGAATGTCTGTGCTCCTGAAAGAGCAACCGTTCATCCTAACGGCACTTTAATGAGGAAATATGGTTCTGTGGTCCAAACATACAGACGTAATAGTCCTGATGAAGGCTTGAGTTAATGATAACGTACTTCCTAAAGTCACAAAACGGCACTTATTTTGAATGGAAGAAAGATATTTCCTTTTTCTTGAAATATTTTGCCTTGGAATGGCAGCTTTATTGGATTTATCCTACAACATTTTTTTTAAGGGGAGTAAAATGCATTATTACCAAACATTATCTTGATGTATTTATCACCAGCAAAGCGTTGCGTCCTCCCCTTCCAGGGAATGTTTGCTCCTTATGTATCTTAATTGGAAAAACCTTGATATAGTTATCATAACTTTGGCTAAGCAGGTCATGTTTTCAATGCAATTTTTTTTTCCATTTATAAGATGTTCCCCCAGGATTATTCTGTTCTTTCTAAATTAGAAGTCATGCATTTATTCAAATATCTTTGTTGTTTACAACGGAGGAATAAGTGTTGTTTAAATTGAACATGGGAAAAAAAAAATCCCCATTTAACATCTCATTTTGCTGTCAAATCGCATCACATCAGGTCGTAATTTGTTGTGCTGATTTCGCTGTAAAGGAGTTCAAGTTTCTATCACAATTGTTTCCGTGTCCAAGGGAACACAATGTCAATAGCACACATTGTTCTCTCATTGATTTCACAGATGACAAATTTGTTTCAACGTTTGGCAGTAATTTCTTCTTTTTTTTTTCTTTCTGCTGTCACATGAGCTTTTTATTTGTTTATTGTAACAAATCACTTATTTTTCTTACAGCAGCTGCATTTTATGTTTGTTTTTTTCCACACTTTTGTTTTATATTTATGTATGTATACGTATGTACCTTCACACTAAAACATTTGATTTGAGTAAATATTCTTATGGCAATATCGTTTTCATATTTTTTATAATTTTTTAATGAATATTTAACAGGTTTATTCATGTAAATAATTACAAAAAAATATTGCATTAATTGTTTATTAACGCAGATTAATAATTTTGGATTGAATTATCAAGTAATATTAAATATATAGTCACTAAATTGCATATACTTAAAGTCAGGAAGGTATTCATTCATGGGTGAATCTCACGTGAGAGGAATAGGGGGGTTTAATCATTTTTGCAATGCAGTCCAAGGAAAATGACAATTTGGTCGAATTTGGAATTGCCACAAAATACATTTTAAGATATTCAACACTCTACTACCATCTGGCGGATAAAGTGGATAGTACACGCCCCAAATTCGTCACATTTAAAGAGTCAGGTAAACCGCCACAAATGGACAGTGATGGGCGCGCTACTTGGAAAATTTAGTGATCTAAACTACAAGTTACTCTCGCTTAAATGTAGCAAAGCTACAAGGGAAGCTATCGCGGTAAAATTGTAGCAAGCCACACTATAAGCTACACGGCAAAAGTAGCTCGCAGCATCAAAGCTACATTTAACGGCATTTATATCCACGGGCCCACATGTAAAATATCAATGTTAATTTGACTGAGAGTGTACGGGTCCATTACAATGAACTATCTGTTATTTAGCTGAGGACACTCTCCAGGGGTCCCTGCACCCCACTGTATGTATTGATTTATTTTGCCTTTTCTTTGGCCCACCCCTATAATGTTATTCATTTTGTCTGCCTCCAGTAAAAAAAAAACAGCATCTATCTATATCTTGAAAAAAAAGTACAATTACTTGTGAGTTGTTTGGGAACAGTTGCTAATGGTTATGTGCAGTAAAACCTTTCATTAACTCAACTTACCTTAATGTGTGTTTCCTTCACTTCATCTTCATTTCTAAAGGAAAAATCTAATCTGCGGGAGAAAAACCCTCTGCCATTTTCAACCATGTTTTTTTTTTTATTTTGCATGGTCAGCTTGAAGCCTCCCTCTGTCTCTGACTCCCACGTAGTTATGTGACATGATTGCCTGTCTGTTATGATTTTGCTTCCTGGTTTTGATGACCCGCCTTATCTTGCCCCTGATTGGCCAGTCCGCAATGACTTGCCATAACCTTCACCACTTGTGACTATCATACGAACACCAACCAACCATTATGGATTTTCATCCAGGTCATTGTATTTCTTCCAAATTTTAGGGGTGGGGGGCTGGATTCACAGTCCAATTTCTTTCTTTGTAGCTTTGATGTAAGCTACCTCACTACATGGGTCTAAATAGATACGATACAGAAAAAGCTACTCGTTGAAAAAGTAGCTAAGCTACCTACAAGCTACTAGAAAATGTAGTTAAGCTACATGTAAAGGTAAATGGGTTATACTTGTATAGCGCTTTTCTACCCTCAAAGTACTCAAAGCGCGTTGACACTATTTCCAAATCAAATCAAATCAACTTTATTTATAAAGCAGATTTAAAATGTACCACAGGGGTAGCCAAAGTACTGTACAATGGGCAAGATTAACAGATAATGCGAGGACCGAGCAAACAACACAACACAAAAAGAAAATGATGAAAAATAAATAAATAAAACATAAAAACAGGTTCACAGCAGGTGTATAATGGGGCGCCATTGCAAGATGGATATCACTCAGTGTTAAAAGCCAAGGAATAAAAGTATGTTTTTAAGAGAGATTTAAAAACAGGAAGAGAGGAGGCTTGTCTAACACTCAGAGGTAGGTCGTTCCAGAGCTTGGGAGCAGCAGCGGTGAAAGCTCTGTCACCTCTAAGCTTCAGCCTCGTGTCAGGGACCGTCAGTAGGAGCTGATCTGCTGATCTTAGGGATCGAGTGGGGCAGTAAGGCTGAAGGAGGTCAGAGAGATATGTTCATTCACCCATTCACACTGCCATGCAAGGCCCTAACCACGACCCATCAGGAGCAAGGGTATAGTGTCTTGTTCAAGGACACAACGGATGTGACTAGGTTGGTAGAAGCTGGGGATTGAACCAGGAACCCTCGGGTTGCTGGCACGCCCACTCTACCAACAGCGCCACGCCGTCCCCAGTATAGCTTGTTGCTGCCCATCGCTGCGAATGGGGCACTCTAAATTCCCTTCCTACTGTAGTTAAAAACTTAAAAAAAAAAGTTTGTGTACGACATTCTGACAAGTCCAATGCTGTAAAGTGAATTCAAAATATGCAAGCAAATAATTTTCTGTGATCAGGCTGAGTCACAATTCCATCCATTCATTTTCTACCGCTTGTCCCTTTTGGGGTCGCGGGGGGTCGCTGGGGCCTATCTCAGCTGCATTCGGGTGGTAGGCGGGGTACACCCTGGACAAGTCGCCACCTCATCACAGGGCCAACACGGATAGACAGACAACATTCAAACTCACATTCACACACTAGGGACCATTTAGAAGTGTGATTCATTTGTGAAAACACAATTTTTTACATATGCAAACATCTAAAGTTATCTATACACACATTTGTGTGGTTTTTAACTTACAAAGTACACGTAGTAATCCCACACCTTGAACAAGGCAGCAGTGCCAGGCAATGAGCTAAACTTGCTGTCCAGCGCAGCTCGGGTGGTAGAGCGGCCGTGCCCGCAACTTGAGGGGTTCATGTTCGATACCCGCCTCCGCCATCAGATTCACTGCCGTTGTGTCCTTGGGCAAGACACTTCACCCACCTGCTCCCAGTGCCATCCACACTGGTTTAAATGTAGCTTAGATAATGGGTTTCACTATGTAAAGCGCTTTGAGTCACTGGAGAAAAGTGCTATATAAATATAATTCACTTCACACACTGTACATAGAAAAGGCTATAGTCAACATGACAAAAGGGGATGTTGACGTCTTACGGAAGTCAAACTTTTGTGTTTCCAGTAAGTATCTCCCCCTTTGTCCTGACTGTGTACTGCAGTAACTGAAGTTATGTTTGCATTTAGGAATCCTCCGTATTTCCCATCCATGTTTGTGTTTCGTGTTCGTAACGCTGATGTGCTCCTTCCCAGATGTCAGGATGGATTCTTTGGCCCACGATGCGCAAACACTGAACCTCTGCGGTTGCACATGCCCAATCCTTCCAAAAGTATGTTGACTTGATACGAGCAGCTGAGAACAGAGCCACAGTTGTCACTGGATTACTGTGGACTCCCGCCGAAAAACACCCTCTCGAAAAAACACTCGGTGCTCTTCCTCTGTCTCCTCCTCTTCCCCCCACCTCCCTCTCAGGTCAAGGCGCACCAGGCCGTGCACAGGGGTGTCACCCATGGGAACGCTCTGCCTCTGCTGTCTGTTAGCTCAGCCTTATGGTCTAATTCTCTGCCTCTTTCTCTCCCACCCACCCCTTCCCACACCTTTCTTCTATCGCTCCACCCTTTCTCCTCCCTCTTTTTGTGGCCTCCAGGTGTCCAAATGACTTTACTGGTGATCGCTGTCAAACCTACGTTATGGCACGTTTCTACCGTATGTCAACTTCCTCTTGAGTCACATGTGCACGTCGTGTACCGTGGTACCTCGGTTTTTGTTGGTAATCCTTCCCAAAATTCAAAAGGAAAACCCAATAGATATAATAATAAAAATACAATCAATGCAGTGGCCGACGGGGCAGTGAGCTAACATGTTACAAAGTCCAAAACTCACGTAAACCCCCAAAACACAAAGAGTCTACGATTGAATCGGAAGTGAGCTATGGAGGGCCAAATTAAGTAAATACTTACGCGATCAGGTTTTATCCGGCCCGCGGGAGGAGTTTACGAAGTCTAAAAATTAGCCAAAATTCTCAAATGAAAGAAACTGCTGTTCTACATGTGTCCACTAGATGTCGCAATAGCAATTCTTTGTAGATGATGCTATACATGTATAAAAAAAATAAACCACATGATGTTAGTTCACCAGTCGAGGAAAATGATCAAACTACATAAATAATATACTGCAATTTTATTGAGATTTTTTTTTATCTTCATAGATTAAAAAATAACACCATTGAGTTGACTGATGAACATTATCACATCATTTATTCACAAAGTATAAATAACAACAAATAAAGTTGTAATACTATTAACCGCAACATGTAAGTGTTAAAAAAAACAACAACATTATGATTTGTACATTTTCAAAATGTGCGTTTTCCATTCTTAAACAAAGAAAACAATCGGACGTTTTCTTTATTTTAAAGTTATCGTGCCGGGATTTTACCATTTGGGAGTAGAACTTTCTCCATGTGGCCCCCCGCCCCCATCTAAAATGAGTTTGACCCCCCTGACTTAGATAGATGTGTCATTAATTAACTATAATTGGAATTAAATACTCAAATATGACTTGAATGTGATTATTTAATGTAAAACTACATTCAATCGTTTATTATTTTAATTATTTCATGATTTAATAATTATTAATTGAAATCATTAAATAAACCATAACATTTTGATGTATTTATTAATTTAATTATTTCATGATTTAATAATTATTAATACAATTTCTAAATAAACCATAACATTTAGATGTTGTTAATATATAATTACATCTGTTTGTAAATTATGAGCTATAAATCAAATACTGAACAATAAAATCAATGCGTAAATGATTAAATACATTCAATTAATTATTGACACATATAATAACACTTTTGTGTATATAAAGTTAATGTCAAAGTACCACTGATGGTCACGCACACACACACACTAGGTGTGGTAAAATGACCCTCTGCATTTGAGCAATCCCCTTGTTCCACCCCCTGGGAAGTGAGGGGAGCAGTGAGCAGCAGCGGGGGCCGCGCTCGGGAATCATTTTGGTGATTCAACCCTCAATTCCAACCCTTGATGCTGAATGCCAAGCAGGGATGTAATGTATCCCATTTTTATAGTCTATGGTATGACTCATCCGGGGTTTGAGGTCCCAACCTACCGGTCTCAGGGCAGACACTCTAACCACGAGGCCACTGAGCAGTTCCAAAAATAATTTATTAATGACACATTTAAATAATTATCTAAAGATGAGCAGAGAGGGGCGAGGGGAAGCCATTTGGCTACGAGTTCTCACTTAAATTAAATAGTGTTTCTCATCTTCCTGGCACTCGCAACTTTCTTTAAACCCCAATGCGTGGAATTTGTTTGGACACTCAATTCCCCGGAAGGTAATTTGTTACGCACGATGTTTGCCCGTATGATAGGCAACAACATTTTTCGAATCATCCAAAAAAAGAGGCGTATGAAAGCCGAGGTACCACACTGTATGGAATAGAGTACTGGTGAATGTGTGTGCATCGTTTGTGTTGTGTTTGTGTTGTGTTTATGTTCTGCATGCAACGTTTTGCGCTGTTGAAGCTGCTTACAGTCGGGTTGTGTTTTGACATGCATACATTTTGTGGAAAGAACACAGTTTTACCAAAACCTGGAGCTTGCTTGAGTGACTGATGCTTGTTTCTGTTGCAAGTGTGTGCAGCCCCGTTTCCACCAAGTGGTACAGTTGACTTAGCTTGGCACATTCTAGCTTCAATAATAATAATAATAACCACACTCCAGCTTACTGATTGAATGACAAAGAATGGCCACTTCCTTACAAGAGCAAGAGTGGACTAGAAAGTGCACAGAACATTATTTACAGCTGATGTCATCACACAGCTCTGGATTGTATCATGTTCCGAGTCACTATTTATGCGCTGGAAGCACGTGCTGATCCCTTCTGAACTGTACTGTTTGGTGAAAACACTGTTTTTGTTGATAGTAGAGGAGAAAGCCAGGTAATAACAAATCACTATATTCTATCAAATCCTTATATTGTATCATATCCTGCTGGGATCAATCTATATTTTGGTTTTGAGTTGATCTTTTCATGACTGAGAGTTGGAAAACATAAACAACTGGTTTATTTATTTATTTATTTTTTAAGAAAATGCAATTGAAAATCAAAAAGTTGTTTTCCAGTGTCAATTGGCAATAATTATGTCTAAAAAATGTTTCATTTTTTTTGTTATTTTACTTAACAAAAATCTAAATCACTACTCAGCAGGAATGTGAAAAAAAGTTACAGTATATCCTGGAACCGGAAGTTATTTCAAGACACTGTTGACAGTTGGGTATCCCTTGCCAGAAAGACCAGACAAGCATGATCAATATGTGTATTATGAATTGATTTACGTGGACCCCGACTTAAACAAGTTGAAAAACTTATTCGGGTGTTACAATTTAGTGGTCAATTGTACGGAATATGTACTGAACTGTGCAATCTACTAATAAAAGTTTCAATCAATCGATCAATGTATATAATTGTGCGTTTAAGTAAATGGTGCGATTTATCATTTAAAACAATTGCATTATACATAATTTCTTAGCAGATTTATCACACTATGTATTTTGATTGTACATGCTCCCTAACTTTAACCACGGGTGGTTACTTGGAACGCGGCACGGATTGTTAAACGTTCAGCGATCAGGTCAATACATACATCATACTCTGACAAGTGTCATCTCTGGCAAAATTTGCTTCAAAGCCGAGGTAACATCTTGATGGGACTTCTGTTACCAAGTTCTGAGCAAATACATGACTTGCATTCAAGTAAAACCTTTAAAAAACTATTCCTAGATTACATTCTGACAATCAATTGCATCTTGGGCTTTTTTAAGAGTTAATTTGAATAATTCAAGAGACTAATAATCTGTCATTAATCATGATTAAACCCAATTTTAAAACTATGATTAATCTGATTAAAAAAATAATTATGATTTGACAAGACTAGTTTCTGTATAATGCAGAGTACAACATAAGGTTCCTCCTCAGTCTTTTTTTTAAATAGAAATTTCCAGCTCCGGTGTCAGATATGAAAAATCTATTTTTGGTCCATTTCCATTTCTGCTGACTGATGATTTAAATGTTTGTTATATGAAATACAAAAAATACACTTTGTTTTTAGATTGTATTTTTTATATTTCAAAATAAAATGGACAGATTGTTTTTTGTTTTTTTAATTCCAATTCGTGAAAAGAAGATTTAATTACAAAAAACATACAGTAACCTCCTTAGAACCAGCATTTTCTGCAGTGGACATCTGTTATTTTTATCTCTTATTTTTGCCATAGTAAATTCAAATTAAAACAGCGCTGTCATGCAAAACACAAATGTCTACTGTGGACGAGGCTGGTTCTCAAGGGGGATATATAATGTATCATTTTTTGGTTTTGTTTTTTTTAATCTGTTTATTTCGTCACAACAACCAAAAAGTACTCTCAATCTATACAAATTTAATAAGATAAATAAAAACACAAAATAACATTGTGTGTGTCCGAATAGGAGCAGAGAGAAGTAAAAGCTTATAATGTTGTAATAAGCCCTATCACATAAATATACAATAATCTGATTATTTGAGTGATTTTGTCTAATTATAGTTTATAGTAGAAGTTTTTAAATACAAAACATTTTTTTTTTCAAAACTTTGTCAAAGGGTGGAAAACTCACTCATCAAAATCATTTGTAGTTACTGTTTGAAAAAAAAAATCTATATAGTTTGTAACCTGCTGTGTCCCCCTAAAGTTTTCTGGGGGTTCACATTTTGAAAACAGATAAAGGTTTGAATTGAAAACTCCATTACATTCCATTACTTTTTTGAATGAAACAAAACCATACACCATAATTGTAATTATCCCACCCATCTTGCCAAATGAAAAACATGTTAATATCAAATGTGGTCATAAAAGTATTTCTAAAACAAGCGCTTTAATGATAGCCAAACAATGCTGTTTATCTAAAAAAAAGTGTGTATATTTAGTTCCTTACACCCTAAAATTCCATTAGTTTTTATTTGTGCTGTCCAAAATAATGTGTCCGTGCAGATTAATCTAATATCGATTATATTTCCATCACAATTAATCCATCTGAATCCCAAAATGACTCCAAATCCTCAGAAAGTCTCTGGCAACGCAATTCGGTCAGTTTCTTCAAGTAGCGTGAGTTACATTTGATGACCACACACACTCACACACGCACACAGTGTATAGATATGAGCTGTCACACCAGAGGCACTAACTGCTGCCTCAGATGTCCTCACATGCTATATTAGGGTTTGCAAGGCCACGGCATACAGCAATAGCAGCAGATGTATCCATCAACTATGGACCGACACTGGGGAAAAACAACTTCTACAAAAGTAAACAAAAGTTCCCTGCACTCCAGTAAAAAATGTGTCCAATGCGTTACAAAGTTACAAATGCTTCTCCGAAATACCATAACATGACGCCAATGACAATTTATAATATGTTCTATCATAATATCAGCTATTATGTATTGGTTGTGCGCCAATAGACATAACCATTGTAAAACATCATACGGATCAGGAGTATTATTTATTACATAATGACTTTCGTAATAATTGTAGTAATACTATAATCTAGATGTAAAGCATTTATGGTGTCCAGATGTCGGCTTTTCCTGGACAAGTTCACATTTTCGGATCAGTTGGGAGTATAAAAATGTATTCAACATACATTCTTCCTTACATCGCGACTCAGATTTCTGTTTAGCCCCGCCTACTTGCATCATGTTTAACAGAAAAAAAGCCAATTAAGATGTATGCTATTTGTAATGTGTAATGTCTTGATAACCTTTTAAGCCATACAATAGTGATCTGTTTCAAAGTAGTAGGTGAAATTTAATATTTTCCATATAAGCAAATACATACAGTACATGCATTTTATACAGAAAAATTACAGTTTTACATGCAGAAAGCAATTTGAAATCGGAATACAAATTTTATTTTTATTGAAGACTTTCGCGTCGCTTTGAGTGATTTCTTGAATTGAATATTGTTTTTCACCGCCTTTGTGAAAGTGCTGTAACTCGCAACTTTCTTTGGCCCCGTCTTAATTTGCAGTTGTACTCAATAAAAATAAGCGCAGACTAGTAGTAAACAGACTAGATTGTTAGACACAATATACGGCCGTACGATAACTGAGACGCAGTGTTAAGAAAAACCTTACTAGTAACAACCAATCTAAATAATTACCAGCACAGACGTCCTCGGTTGTTTCTCACAACAAGACTCAAGGGAGACGCTGCGAGTTGGAGTCAACCAATTGAGAGAGCTAAAGGAAACCCTGGAGCATGGTTTTCCACCATGGGTCTGTTCATCACGATAAACATGGAGCCCTTCTATGCCACACCACACTGTCACTGGTCCTCCTCACGTTTGACAACCATGCTAAACCACGTCAACCGCTTCTGTGTTCAGACTGGAGGTGAGAAGCAATACAGGAGTAAACCAAAGTTAGAGCTATTCCATCCATCCTTAATATATTTAATCCTTTTGGAGATCTTTAGAACTTATTTCAGCCCGGCTGCGAAGTACGTACACCCCGTCACAATTTAACTAGTTACAGATGTGTCTGATGTAACGTGGAATTCGACTTTTAATGTGGTTGTATGTGAACAAAACAGCGTCAGAAGTAATGAAACTTTAATGCAGGCAGTACTTTTTTACTAATGAAAGCAACAACCAGCAACACAATAAAATGAACTTGATAATAAATAGAAAGAGGCAACATCACACAGCAAACAACATGTAGGCTAAGTAAACACACACACATATATATACACACTCCTAACACTACTACTACTACTACGAGGGAATAATGAACAACTGATCAAGGATTGAAGTAACAAGCTTTCAATCCTAACAATACTCCGTTTTTGGACAAGGAGAAAAGATAGCCATTGAAGAACATTGTATCTCTTTATTAGCTAGCAGTAACACGATCAAGTGAAAAGATTCAACAGAGTTGCCGTCACTGCCAGCACTAAGCTGATAAAAAAAGTTGAGCAAAGGTGCTGATCTAAGCGCGCTCTGCCTGACGCCACAAGTCACTTGGCAAGAGGCACCACCTCTTGAAGGCACACACACTCTGCTCTCATTAAACGTCTCGCGCCATGTTGCTGACATTACGCACGTTGCGTAATGACGTCAGACACATCCAGAAAAACCGTTAAGAAAACCGCTAGACAAATTGGCAAACGGATCCAAGGATTTGATACACTGGAACCGGGTTTCGATTCTCATCCCTACAACCCCCTCTAATTAATAGTTGAGCACGCTTGCCAATTTGAAAACCTTGCATACTCTTTAGGTACACTACATTGCCAAAAGTATTTGGCCACCCGTCCAAATGAGGAGAAATAGGTGTCCTAATCACTTGGCCCGGTGTAAAAAATCAAGCACTTACGCATGAGGACTGTTTCTACAAACATTTGTGAAAGAATGGGCCGCTCTCAGTTATTTCCAGTATGGAACTGTCATAGGATGCCACCTGTGCAACAAATCCAGTCATGAAATTTCCTCGCTCCTACATACTCCAAAGTCAACTTTATTATCAGAAAAGTGAAGAGTTTGGGAACAACAGCAACTCAGCCATGAAGTGGTAGGCCACGTAAACTGACAGAGAGGGGTCAGTGGATGCTGAAGCGCATAGTGCAAAGACTTTCTGCACAGTCAGTTGCGACAGAGCTCCAAACTTCATGTGACTTTCCAATTAGCCCACGTACAGTACGCAGAGAGCTTTTTGGAATGGGTTTCCATGGCCGATCAGCAGCATCTAAGCCATACATCACTAAGACTAATGCAAAGCATGGGATGCAGTGGTGTAAAGCACGTTGCAACTGGACTTCTATGGACTGATGAATCACGCTTTTCCATCTGGGAATCTGATGGACCAGTCTAGGGTTTGGAGGTTGCCAGGCGAACGCTACATTTCGGACTGTATTGTGCCGAGTGTGAAATTTGGTGAAGGAGGAATTATGGTGCGGGGTTGTTTTTCAGGAGTTGGGCTTGGCCCCTTAGTTCCAGTGAAAGGAACTTTGAATGCTCCAGGATACCAAAACATTTTGGACAATTCCATCGGATGCCACTTCAAGTTCATATGTGAGTAAAGGCAGGTGGCCAAATACTTTTGGCAATATAGTGTATTTCCAATTTCTGGGCAGTCTCGAACGCAGCATGAGAGCCACTCAAGTGTTCTGTAAGCACGACTTATCGTAGCAGTCTTCATTCTTCTTACATGTCATTCGGAAACTCTGGCCTGTACAAGACTTAAGGCCAGTTAAAAACTTTCTTGATCATCGGGTAGGAATAAGCCAAGAAACCATGTCTGGTATTTCACTCTACAGTAGGTGAGTCAGCGCCACGTGCTGAAAATGCCCATGTTGCTTCCATTCCGCTTTCAAAAAGGCTTCAAATTTGACCATTTGCGATGTTTACGCACAATTTGGTTAAAGTTAAAGGACCAATGATTGTCACACCAACACTAGGTGTGATTAAATTTAAAATTTGCCCTCTGCATTTGACCCATCCCCTTGTTCACCCCCTCGTAGGTGAGGGGAGCAGTGAGCAGCAGCAGTGGCCGCGCCAGTGAATCCTTTTTGGTGATTTAACCCCCAATTTCAACCCTTGATGCCAAGTGCCAACCATTTTTATAGTCTTTGGTATGTCTTGGGGTTTGAACTCATAAGCTACCGATCTCAGGGCGGACACTCTAACCACAAGGCCACTGAGCAGGTGGTCAAGTGAGGTTGGCCTGCTGGAGTCGTCCTTCACCGTGTCCATTCTCATCCTATATTACACTATAATGCACTCTGCTTAACATTTGAGGGGTTTCTTTTTTATTTTGGCAGAGGAAATCGTGGTGTGTGGGAGAACACGGCGCTCTCTCTGCATTCAATTTAACTTTGCTGCAGCTGTGCAACGGCATCAAGGACAGAATTTATTTCTGGTTCTCTTCCAGCTGTGTGAGCACACACACACACACACATACAGCAACAACTTTTTTGGAGCGTTGGAGATGTTGAAAATGATGAAAAACATTGTATTCAACATGACTTGGGACGAGTACGGTGCGCAGGGCTTTCTAGCTTTTTCACCGAAAGAAAACACCCTTTTGAAATAGGACTGCAAACCTGGGGTTCCTCAAACACGCTGATCCACAGTAGAAGCGCAGCCCAGGAAAGTCACTTTCAAACATGATCGATGCAGCGATTAGCCTTCCAAGTGAACTTTAAGCCGCTGTTGATATTTCACATTTTCCACTCTCAATTATGACAATAAATCACATCTTCTCATGGCGAACACGCAGCCAACAGGCACCCACAGGCACATGCGCGCACGCACTTCCATTCCGCACTTAAAGACCTGCTTCCTGCAGGGGCACCTCCCATCCCCAGGAGAGGGCGCCGAGCAGGAGGATGGCTTCTGCTCCTCTCAGGGCCTAACAGCCGCGTATAGTCGTAATAAAAGCTCAAGACTGCTTGGACACAAAAGTCTAGCGAATAAGCCGCGAGAGATGTCAACTTAGCTGGTTGATGCAACCCTCTGATACAACCCTAATTATTCTTATTCATGGCCATTTTGCTTCACGCTTGTTTTAACCTGCCTCTTCATAGAATGGGTGTGTTTGTAGACGGAAAACTATTTGTTTTTCTTTTTACAAATGTGGCAGGTAATCTGACTGCGTGAATGTTCTGTGACACTGCCTGCTGACTTTCAAGCTGATTTCAAACCAATTGATGTGAATTGAAGTCATTTGTTCCCGGCGCAAACTGCCTTGTATTAACCACACAGGCTTAACTTAAGTGAACAAATACGTTACGAATAAAGTAGTCAGCCATTGAAGACGCCCGCCCGCCAGACTAGTTATGGGGAAGGAACATCCATCCATCCATTTTCTACCGCTTATTCCCTTTTTGGGGTCACGGGGGGCGCTGGTGCCTATCTCAGCTACAATCGGGCGGAAGGCGGCGTACACCATGGACAAGTCGCAAACTCATCACAGGGCCAACACAGATAGGCTGACAACATTCACATTCACATTCACACACTAGGGCCAATTTAGTGTTGCCAATCAACCTATCCCTAGGTGCATGTCTTTGGAAGTGTGAGGAAGCCAGAGTACCCGGACGGAACCCACGCATTCACGGGGAGGACAGAAAGATCCCGAGCCTGGGATTGAACCCAGGACTACTCACGACCTTCGTATTGTGAGGCAGACGCACTAACCCCTCTTCCACCGTGAAGCCCAGAGAGGGAACAGTGTTGTGAATCTGTTAAGTAGTACCCAACCACCCATTTGAAAGTGTCCGCAGAGGTAAACAAAGCACTCACTCAAATTCAGTCATTTAGAGTTAATAATAAAAAAAAACATACATCAGGAAGTTGCCTACAGCCACAACTCTAATTGCTGATGTTTTTAGACCAAGGGTTCTGGCGGGACTTGCTCCCTGTTGGAATTGATTGCGGACAATGTGAGTACAATCGGTACACTAAATAACGCAATATTTTTGTACTTTGTCATTTAATATACTGTAATTTTCGGAGTATAAATTGCTCCGGAGTATACGTCGCACCGGCGGAAAATGCATAATAAAGAAGAAAAAAAACATATACACGTCGCACTGGAATACAAGTCACATTTTGGGGGGAAATTTATTTGATAAAATCCAACACCAAGAATAGACATTTGAAAGGCAATTTAAAATAAATAAAGAATAGTGAACAACAGGCTGAATAAGTGTACCTTAAATGACGCATAAATAACCAACTGAGATGGTGCCTGGAATGTTAACGTAACATATTATGGTAAGAGTCATTCAAATAACTATAACATATAGAACATGCTAAACGTTTACCAAACAATCTGTCATTCCTAATCGATAAATCCGATGAAATCTTCTTCCTCGATGTCGCTTCTAAACAACTCTGCCAACTCCAAAGGTATGCGCCGCTTCCTCTTGTCGTTTTCTGCTGCATATTTCACTACGTCCAGCTTGTAATCTGCAGTACATGATTTCCTTTTCGGTGCCATTTTTGTTCAGCCCTTCTCAGTTTGTATAAGTTACCGCCAACGATGAAATTATCCATTTTAATAGCCATGGCAGTGGCATATAGCATATAGCAGTTAGCATTCCATGACCCACAATGCACTCCTGCCATGACCCTCCCCTGCCGAATTCTTATTGGTTGACGTGTGTGTGACGATTGCTGACATTTTCTTTGTCTCTTACGCGAATGAGATAAATAATATTATTTGATATTTTACGGTAATGTGTTAATAATTTCACACATAAGTCGCTCCGGAGTATATGTCGCACCCCCGTCCAAACTATGAAAAAAACTGCGACTTTTAGTCCGGAAAATACGGTACATGTGTAACAACACAAACGATCAAATGCATGATTATTGGGATACTTTTTTTTGTTTCTTTTTACACTGAATTCCGACATCTTCACATGAAACCCTAACCTAATAAATTGTACATTACATTGTTGAGTAGTTTGTAGTGTAACATGACTAAATACCAAAATGTAGCGTTTTTTCCGGTAACGATTGTGTTTGTATGAACGCTCCGTTCAATGCGGGGGTCCCCGAATTCCAACAGGGAGCAAGAACATCGCTGCTAATTTGGAGGCTATGCGTTTATTTGCTTTCGTAGAACCTGTACTTCGCGATTACTATAGGACAGTGGTTATCAAACCTTTTCCAACAAGTAGAACCTCAGAAAAAACTTGGCTCTCAAAGTACCACCATTGACCAATATTAAAATACAGTAGCGCAGTGGGCCTAAGTATTCGTTAACAACCAGGCAGAGTTTTTGAAAAAATATGTATGGACACTGTACCATTGCACACAGTTTGTACAGTAACACTGTGTTTGAATATAGGAGGGGAAAAAAACACTCTACTCTAAAAAAGTAATTATTTGGCATACCACTAGATGGATCCCACGTACCACTAGTGGAACACGTACCACAGTTTTAGGATACACTGTGGTTAAGTGAATCAAGGTGTTAACTGGAGTAAGTAACTGATATTAAAAATAGGACTGACATAATTGATGCCTCATTGCGGATTAATTTATCAATTTCCTGGTGGTGTTATAATATACGATTGGTACCCAATTCGTTACTTTTTTAAAAATTGTATATTCATTCGGGACTCCCAGGTATCGAGTCACGTTAAATCACACAGTCCGATTGTAGACTCGACACCGGTTCAAACACTTGGCGGGTAAATCAGCGTATTCATACCAGACTCTGCCGAACTGTCTTTAGATAAAATTCCAATTTTTCATGCCAACAAAGCAAGCATGCCTGACATAAAACTTCTCAACATTCGATTCTTATTTACATTGGGTATGCCGTGTACGTGCTACTGATGAGCATTAGGGAATTTACATGGTGATTTCAACACCTTCCAATTTGGTCATGAAAATAAAACCACAATGCATGTTAGAATCAAATGCAATAAGTGCAGTACAGTACTTCCTAACTGCAGCGACACACAAGCTGAAATGAATGCATACTTGCAAATGAGACTCTGAAATATTAACTAATAATAATATAACCCACAACTGGACAGCACAGATATGGACAGCTCAGTGTTAAATTTTAAATACAATCATTATATTGCATTTTTAAACAAATAACATTTATCACTACATGAACACACACAAGAGCACGGAACGTCGGTGTAGGTATGGATTCCCGGGTATTAGGGACAGCATGTAGGCCATCTGAAAATGAAGTGTTGCCTACAAAACAATATCAGAAATTATTGTACTCACTCTGCTGGAAGGAGATTTATTTTCCCCAAAGCACTTTCATTTTAAAAGAGCACATTAAGACAAAAGCAGTAACAGGTCCACTTTAATGTTAATGAATGTTAAAAAAACGACAATATATTAAAGGTGTTAAGCACATTTACTGTATATTCCATTCTGTCTTGAGTCTCTTTGCCCATGCAAAATGGAACACCATTACTATGGATTTAACATGAATTATATTTGATCGTGATTAATCCAAATTAATCCACTGCAAACCTGTGATTATTGAGATTAAAACATGTAATTATTTGACAGCCCTAAGTATACATATTTGAATCGGTCATATTGTACTGAACAGTCACAAGATATCCTTTGTTGCATGGATGGCAATTTCAGTTTTATGGTTTTTATTCCACTTTTCCTCTTTGCCACCAAATGAATCTATTTGTCTATTTGTACTACTTTTTACACAGCACAACAAGTTATAAGATAAAATGAAGAGACTACATTTTTTTTAAATACTAAAAACTAGTGAAATTATCTGTCCATGGAGCTAGGTAATTTTACTTGATATTTACACCCTAAATTAGGATTTGTATATATATAACAATTGGCAGGACTTTTAAAATTGAAATAAATATTTTATTCTTAAAACAAGCATTATTTCACTTTATCCAACAATTTGTAAACTAAGTAAACTGGACATGTTGCAGAATCCTTAAACTAGATTTTCTATGTAAGGGAAAACTAAAATATCTTATTTGAATATTTATTTCCTCAATTTCAAAAATTTTAAACTAAAATAGGCAAAATGTAATTATTCATGCTAAAATTAAGATGTAAGATCAATGACTAAAAATAAACAAATAGCTCTTAAAACTGGGGGCATTTCTAAAAGTAATATTAAACGTTTTGACAAGGGGCAAATAATTTGCAGTGCACACCTTTGTAACTTCTGACTGTGTAGTCACACACACACAGTAAAAAAAATACCAGGATTTCACAGCATTTAACAAAAACATTTTAACAGTAACATACTGTACCAGTAATTAAAATTTATTTTAATTTTATTTTTTGTACATTAAATGACTAAAACAATTATGATAGCCGTGTATTTCATAGCAATGGGCTGTCATGTCCCAGTAAAATACCATAATTGTGACTGTGAAAGTGATGCCATTTTTACCCTGCAACTTTCTGAGAATTTACAAGGATTTTTTTGCAGTGTAGACCAGTGGTTATCAACCTTTTTTCAGTGATGTACCCACTGTGAACATTTATTTTAAATCAAGTACCCCCTAATCAGAGAAAAGCATTTTTGGTTGAAAAAAAAGAGATAAAGAAGTAAAATACAGCACTATGTCATCAGTTTCTGATTTATTAAACTGTATGACAGTGCAAAATATGTGCTCATTTGTAGTGGTCTTTCTTGAACTATTTGGGAAAAAAAAGATATAAAAACAACTAAAATCTTGTTGAAAAATAAACAAGTGATTCAATTATTAATAAAGATTTCTACTCATAGAAGTAATCATCAATTTAAAGTGCCCTCTTTGGGGATTGTAATAGAGATCCATCTGGATTCAGGAACTTAATTCTAAACATTTCTTCACACAAAAAAATAAATCTTTAACATCAATATTTATGGAACATGTCCTCAAAAAATCTAGCCGTCAACACTGAATATTGCATTGTTGCATTTATTTTTACAGTTTACTTACATTCATATTTTGTTGACATATTATTCAATAAATATATTTATAAAGGATTTTTGAATTGTTGATATTTTTAGAATATTAAAAAAAAATCTCACGTGCCCCTTGGCATACCTTCAAGTACCCTTAAGGGTACGCGTACCCCCCATTTTAGAACCACTGGTGTTGATAAACTGAGAAACTGTTCATCTAAATGAGGTGCAGTATTAGTGTGTGTGTGTGTGTGTGTGTGTGTGTGCGTGTCTGTTTTGCATGCTGCTGTTGCAATGTCTTAAATGTCACTAACATTGTTTTGTGATTGTTACTCACTGAAACGTATGTGTTCACTTGCCCAATACGTACTTGTGTGTGTTTGCCCCACTGTTTCCTAGGAGGTGCCTCTTTCATAATCTGCTCTTTTGTCTCTCTTTTGTTCTTCAACTTTCTGCAATGGCAGATCACCTTGGAATTGAATTTATGGGTATGGAACAATCCATTTTGAATCTCCGTCCTGCATAGATATACTAAAAAAAAAAAAACAACAAAAAAAACACTCAATAATAAAAGCAAGTGACTGACTGACTGACCTGCATCCAATCCATCTGTGGTGTGACCTGTGAATCATACGATTAACAATCAGTCAGCCATAACGTAACTTTATCGAATGTACAAATCCTGCTCTCCATCAGACATGATTAACAGGGATGCACTTCTCCTCCATGTGCATTTTTTGTTTCCTCATTCCATCTTTAACAAGTATGATCTATCATGTTTGTGGCTGCCAAATTCCTTTCAACTGTCAGCTTTCTCTTTGCATATGCCATCCTTTTTCTTTCCTTGTAAGATTTAGAACCCGTGTCTTGCCTCACACCGTCATTAGTATAACTATTTTGCCTATAAGCTATAAGACGTCTGCGCTGATTGATTTAACTTTAAAAAGAGTGGATGCTGACAGGAGCATGCATTTCTATTTTTGCATCCTACATCCATGATTTTCTTCTGTTTGCTGCTATTTCCATCCTCCTCACGACAGCTCTGATTCTATTTGAGCTTTTCCAGAAAAGTGCTTCAGTGACTTGGGGGTAAATTATATTTGCACAGTGCGAGGCTACAGTTTGTTCTCAAGAGAATTTGGTAGGAAAGTACCCAATTTTATGTTTTAACTCGACCTGTTTTCCAACAAAAAGACAGTCATAAGGCTTTGATTAATCATCCGAGTGAAAATAAATTCTTAAAATCTGGATTGTATGCGTGCCAGGAATCTCAAATATGCAAACATTTCCCCAAAATAATTACGTTTTGGAAAGCAGAAACATTGTATTGTTTATTTAAAAGATGATTACTGATTACTTGATTACTCCATTATTAATTATTAATCGATTATTATTAAAATAATTGATCCCTGCAGCCTTTTATGTTGCAATAGAATGTCTTAATATTTCTTCACAATTAACCCTATGATACCTGGATTATGACAATCTACTACTGTTACCTTTTTTCTGCAACTTAATATTTTATTAACATACATTTTAAGTTGTTAAAATGTCCACAAGAGTGCACATGTATTAGATAAAATATAGTTTGTAGAAACAAATAGTAAATGGTTTGGTGAAACACTATAAAATATGTTTTAACAACGTGTTCATATATTTTAACAATGGGTTCTTAACCTTTTTTGACCCCGGAGCCCGATGTTCCCACTACAAATGGGGCAGGGGGCCACTCAAATATTATCACTGAATTAGTAATCTTACTCTGGATTTTAATCCTATTCAATAATTATAACCTACTTAGAGTTTAACAGGAGAAACCATGTCAAATGATCTGAAAACATATATTCATCACAAAGATTATTATCAAGGCTCAGGTTAGGCTGATAACATAAATAATCAATCAATCATCAATCAATGTTTATTTATATAGCCCTAAATCACAAGTGTCTCAAAGGGTGGTACAAACCACTACGACATCCTCGGAAGAATCCACATACAGTAAGGGCAAAGAAAACTCACACCCAGTGGGCAAAGAAGGGATTAATTACAACTGATGAAAAATAAGTTTACATGCAAATATGCTGTGCTAAAATAAATACATTCTAACTAAATTAATAATAAATTATAATAAAGAGTAGGCTCCAGTCCCACGACCCCGAGAGGCACAAATAGTAGAAAACGAATGGATGCTTCTCAACTAAACTATCAATACAAAAACAAGTGCAAATGCAAGTACATATTCACCACTTTAGTCATAATTTTTGTGCTTAAGAAATTTATTTTTGATATTTTCATTACTGCCACAAGTGGTGGAAAAGTGTATCACTACAGGCCCTACAGCTGAGAAACTGTTTTTTTTTGACAGCCCACTCTGGGGCAATAGTGGCCCAACATTGGGCCATATGGTTAAGAAACACCCTTTAAACGTAATCCAATACCGTTAAATGTGTTACAAAACCAAAGGAAAGCTTTTTTGAAGCACCCATCCAAAAAATATTGTTAGGTTTTATTAAAAAAATATATAAATGTGCTTTCCAATAACTTACGTAATTTAATTGATTTTCAGACAAAAGTTACTTCAGCTGAAGTAGTTTAAAAAACACTAAAGGTTTTAAAAGGCAGTCAAAATACTTTTGTAGTAAGTGATGCATACGTCCGCTTCAATTTTAAAATCAATAATCAACAATTATATTGCTCCTTAGTTATTGCTTGATGTCCGCATACCTACTGTTATAATTGCAAGGGTCTCCTAAAATATAAGTAAAGGACATATAATCCTCCCCTGCTATGCACCTCTGTGCTCTATATTCGTCAGCCGTCCCGTTTTTGAGGGGTTTTTTTGCACTTAGAACAACTGACCATAGGTGGCAACCTATGGCAAGACACAGTAATGTCCACTTTGACATTAAAACGTGTGCATATAAGAGGACTCAGATTTTCAATAGCTGTCCACTGTAGCGGCTACAAAGCATCACAGGGTTAAATGCCACACATTACATCACAGTATAAGTACTTATTTTTGAGTAACCAGATATTTTTTTCTTACTCTATACTTTATTTGTTGGATTGTTGGCCTATCTTACCCAATACAACTAGCATCTGAGCTATTCTACTTAAAATAGTCACAATAAAGTACACACAAATGTGTATTTTTGTATACTTCATACATGTATATATGTAGTTTTAATATTTTCTATGCATTTAAGATTGAAAAGATTGCATTTTCCAGTAATCCCCCCAATATTTCCGAACACAGTTTCCCATAAATGGTCTAAACTATACTTATTTGTATTATTATTGTATTGTAATCCCTTTTTATAATTATATGTGTTATAGTTACACCACAGTATTTTACAAAAGTCCATAAAGACTTAATCCTAAAATAAAGAAACATCAATTGAGCTATTAGCAGTGGAAATATGCATGCACTCTCAATTTACAATACCTTGTATGAAATCCCTCAAGCTCAGAAATGTTATTTACCACAAAAAATAGCATTGATTTTTTGCATTATGTCAATAACATAAATGAGGCCCCCTTGCAAATTTTTTCTGGAAAAGCTCACTAGTTTGAAGGTAGTATTTGTGATAATGTACTACCATAGGAAAGGTAAGAAGAAGTTATGAAGTATATTGTAATTTGTAATGTAATAAGCTGCACTATCAGAGGACTGACTGTCTTTTCCTTTTACCTTTGTCATCGTGTGCATCTATGTGTGTGTGTGTGTGTGTGTGTGTGTGTGTGTGTGTGTGTGTTGTGTGCCGTGCACAGAGGCAGAAGAACTCTACCAGAAGAGAGTCCTGACAATCACGGGTATTTGTGTGGCTTTGTTGTTGGTGGGCATCGTGTGTGTGGTGGCCTACTGTAAAACCAAGTAAGTTCATGCCAAAAATACATAACAAACACAATAGGGGGGAAAAAAGCAGCCAATTATTGTGTTGTTTTTCATTTGATCAAAAGGAAACAAAGAAAGAAGATGCACAATCATCTGCGACAGAACATGTGTCCAGAGCACCTCAATCGAAACTTAGCTAACGGACCCAATCACCCAGGACCTGGACCAGAGGAAATCCCCATGGTAGATGTGAGTTGGAAAAATGTATGTCAATTAAAGATGAAGAATCTCATTTTATTGTAATTTCACTGATATGTTTTAAATATTATATATTACTCATCTTATAATCAGGTCAGTACAATTATTACCAGGTTTCCCACTCTGATATTGATATATGAAATTGGTCCGATTGAAACGAAAAAAATAATTATCGGATAATACATGCTTGCATCTAAAATTTCCATTTTAAGCTCTGATGCAAGCAGTCCTGCAGCATGTTTACTTGTGAAAAGCTGAACAGGCAATTAACACAATGTCCTCTAATAAGAACACAAGTTTGATCATTGCTCGTATTTTAGTGAAGTCATTTACAAAGAGTAAACATGGTAGTCTATAAGCTAGGTAGCTAGCAGCTACACACCATCCAAGCACACAATAGCACACAAGTTAGACATAGGTTATAAGTGTTTTTAATCGAACCATATTGCAGTCTAAAACACAACAGTTGTCAATATAAACAATTAGTAAATAATTATACTTGCATATTATTTCTAGCAGCTACACACCATCTAAGCACACAATAGCACACAAGTTAGACATAGGTTATAAGTGTTCTTAATCGAACCATATTGCAGTCTAAAACACAACAGTTGTCAATATAAACAATTAGTAAATAATTATACTTGCATATTATTTCTCCAAAGGTGTTTTAGAAAATATGCAGTAACAAACGTGTTCGCATCATTTTTAACTTGCTGCGTCCTGATGTAACCCGTGTTCTCTTCCTCTGCGTTGTGTGTAGAATTTAATGAACACGACCGACACCAGGGGTTGCTGCTCAGCTGCACTTTACTTGTGTTAATGCATCTGACGATACAGGAAATAGAAACGTTGTCAATATTTTTCTGCCAATCGTCGAGTCCCTCTCCCGTTGGTATCGTGGACAAAAGGGCCGTTATGTACGACAACAAAGTGAAATAAAAACATACCTGACGATACGGGAAATACAAACGTCAATATTTTTCTGCCAATCTACGAGCCCCAACACAAATATAATAATACAGAACAAGAAATAGTGAACTTAACTTATTAAGGAGACAACAAATGCACTTTTTTGTCGTCGCATGGACGCCTAACTCTCCCGTTGATATCGTGGACAAAAGGGAAATAGAAAGCCGTGACCAATACATATAAAGAGGCAGGTGTCACAGCAATTATTGCAGGAGGAGGGACACAACGAGACAATGGTTCCTTGATATTGACAAAACATGAAACATCCTTCAGGTATTTTCATGTAACTTAAACATTTTGTGTAATTATAACAATAATACAACATTATAAGTGAACTATGAAGTGAACTATATTTATATAGTACTTTTCTCTAGTGACTCAAAGCACTTTACATAGTGAAACCCAATATCAAAGTTACATTTAAAGCAGTGTGGGTGGCACTGGGAGCAGGTGGGTAAAGTGTCTTGCCCAAGGACACAGCGGAAGCGGGGATCGAACCTTGAACCTACAAGTTGCTGGCACGGCCACTCTACCAACTGAGCTGTTCCGCCCTATGTAAATTACATGATATTTACATGACATGATTGACTCTGTTTCACTCAGTTTAATTAAATGAATTTTATTCACCACTGTCGCCTAAAAACAAATTCCACTTAAAAAGCATATATCTGTCATGAGGTGTTTTTTATACCTGCCATTCTGTGTTCTGACTAATCAAACCTTTTCTCACCTTCCACACTAAAAATATTAATATGTACTTTCTTGCCATTCTGTTTCTATTTATTATTCCTACCATTGTTGTCTAAGTAATTTTACTTGATCAAACGTTTTCAAACTGCTGATATCGTGTCAAGGTTTTATCAATGTGGGCCAATACTCGAGGCTCCAATGTTATATCGGGACACCTCTACTTATTACATGCTGTCAATATGACGAAGACAAACAAACATCCTTGTTGTAATCTTGGAATAATTCAAGTATTCAACCTACAAAACGCTGCTGTCAAAGTAAAAACGATTATGTCCACATTTTGCAGGTTCAGTTTCTATCTGAAGAAGTCAAAAACCAAACTAGAATTAATGAGTAATGTTAATAGTTTAGTTTATTTGGAAGTACATCGCATGTTTACACTTGCACAATTCAGCATGTGTCCGAAAATGAGTAGAAAGAAGCAAAGCTTGTTTATGCCTAGCCCTTTTAATTATATATTTACCAGTTTACTGATTTACCAATCTTTTCGCTGGTAATGACACAAAACGTACATGCAGTGATTTTGCAGGTACTGATGGAAAGGGAGGCACAGCAGCTTCAGAAAACCAAGACAAACATGGTTCAGTTGCATTCTGTAGTGTTTAGAGGCAACATTTTTCATATGTTTAGTTGTGGTCGAGTAGAAATCACCACCAAATATTACAGACATTGAGGGGAGGCTCATTTTCAAAATGCAAAACAATGATAAAGACAAATGACATCTGGATCTGGTGTCTTTTCCAACCAATGTGTACAAATTATTATTCAAGGAATCAGTCATGTGGATCAGAGCTGTATATGCAAATGACAGGCTGACTATGTGTATCCTGATACAGTACATATCAAAGAACGTGCCAGCAACTGAACGAGTCATACGGCCTGCGACAGAAGGATCGTTCCCAGCCAGTCACACATCTTCCAGATCTCACAATTCTTCCACACGAGCCCATTCATCAACTCACAGGTTAATAATTTATTATTATTATTATTATTATTATTATTATTATGTGCATTCGCATGACACCGCTTGCACTGTGTCAGACCTGAGGAGCGGACGTGGAGCCTGGAACATTCGGACAGCGTCCTCTCTGACTCGCCGGGGATGATGTCATCGTCAGTGGGGACCAGTAAATGCAGCAGCCCCATATGCATGGAGGCGCGGGCCCGGCGAGCTGCTCACTGTGCTTACAATGACTCCCATCGGCCGCCGCTCCAGTATGGCGACTCCTTCGACTCCCTGGGAGACTCTCCACACAGCGACAGGTGGGAGTGAGGTCCTTATGGGCCAAGAGCACGTTGCCATGCAACATTTAACTCCTTTGAACAGGTGTGTCCAAACATTTTCAACTGAAGGCTTTGTACAATAAATTATTGTAGTTGCAATTGAATATATGTAAAGAAAAAACAAGCTCTATGTGGAACGTTAAGGTATGGGCAGTGTTGTGCCATCAGGACCAGCAAAGCCTTCTCTGCCGGCCTACCATAACCAGAAATCATGATCATAATTAAAGATAAGATACTTTTTTTATTTACTTTCCCTAAATATCTAAAAGTATTAATATTCTCTTCATGTCATACTATGTTCGTTCCAGTGTTGTTTTTAGTTATTCAGTAGTTTGTATTCAATCAGAATTCAGCTAGCTTATGTTGACGTGCTGTAGGAAATCTGCTCGAGGCCTTCAGAATCAACGATGCCGGCGTTCGTGCACTGTAAGTGATCGGGGACATACAGTTGATAGACAGTTGCGATAGCCAATCAGATTACGAGTCTAGATGGCCTCACGTTGAACGTGACGCTTACACGTCCTGTGATTGGATACTCATCGGGACCGTCAACGGATGAATTTGAGAACGCATTAAGTTGATAGACAGTTGCGATAGCCAATCAGATCCACAAGCTTTTGACAGTAGCCTATCTAAGTAGCCTGATGTTCACTAGACTGTGATTTGATACTCAATTGTCATTCCAAAGTGAGTATCCATTCACAAGTTTCAATTTAGCAGGAAGCGGGATGTGTTGCGCCATAGCCAGACCGGGATCGCAGAGAAGGAGAACAAAATGTTGATTAGGTGTCTGATATATATTTTTGCAAGGCCTTTTTCATGAAGTATATTTAAAGAGAAAGTGCATCTTGTAAGACGATGTCGGCCAACCCCGGAAGCTAGCTCAGCTGTTCTAGCGATGAAATGAGGAAATGCTCACCATTTCCCCTTGAATAAGCCGATGATGAGGGGTACCACTGGCTGAAACGGTGTCGAATGGGTTCTATGAATTGTGATTTCAAATATTTAATTTGTTCATGTTTAATATGTTTTTGCAATTTAATTTTTCACAGTACCACATAAAATATGTTTTAATTGCTGATGCACTTTAATTGTTTTTTAAATGTACCAGAAAATAACCAGTTTTGTGCACTGTTAATGTTGTTCAATGCCCAGCAGGGTGTATATGTGTTCCTGTATAGTATTTCTCAAGCAATGGCCATGTGGTGCACCAATTATAGTATAATTTTGAGAGGGAATCATTAAAGTCGGACATCACTGAAGGCCTAGGGGGTAGACACAAGGCCTTTTACCTTATTAGGGAATGAAGCAAATAGGGGAGACCCTGCCCCAAGTGGAGGAGTTCAAGTACCTAGAAGTCTTGTTCACGAGTGAGGGAAGAGTGGATCGTGAGATCGACAGGCGGATCGGTGCGGTGTCTTCAGTAATGCAGACCTTGTACCGATCTGTTGTGGTGAAGAAGGAGCTGAGCCAGAAGGCAAAGCTCTCAATTTGCCGGTCGATCTACGTTCCCATCCTCACCTATGGTCATGAGCTTTGGGTCATGACCGAAAGGATAAGATCATGGGTAGAAGCAGCCGAAATGAGTTTCCTCCGGCGTGTGGCGGGGCTCTCCCTTAGGGATAGGGTGAGAAGCTCTGTCATCCGGGAGGAGCTCAAAGTAAAGCCGCTGCTCCTCCACATCGAGAGGAGCCAGATGAGGTGGTTCGGGCATCTGGTCAGGATGCCACCCGAACGCTTCCCTAGGGAGGTGTTCAGGGCACGTCCAACCGGTAGGAGGCCACAGGGAAGACCCAGGACAAGTTGGGAAGACTATGTCTCCCGGCTGGCCTGGGAACGCCTCGGGATCCCCCGGAAAGAGCTAGACGAAGTGGCTGGGGAGAGGGAAGTCTGGGCTTCCCTGCTTAGGCTGCTGCCCCCGCGACCCGACCTCAGATAAGCGGAAGAAGATGGATGGATGGATGGATGGAATAGTATTAGCAGCAACTTTTTATAGGTATTGTATTACACATTTTTTGTACTTCAACGCTGCCATACTATGCATCAGGGATATTTCACGTAAATGTTTTGGGGTTTACATTTCTGGGCCGGAATTCTCCCTTCACAATTAGTCTTATAATAATAATAATAATAATAATGGATTAGATTTATATCGCGCTTTTCTATTGTTAGATACTCGAAGCGCTCACACAGAAGTGGGAACCCATCATTCATTCACACCTGGTGGTGGTAAAATGATAAATGGGTTTTACTTGTATAGCGCTTTTCTACCTTCAAGGTACTCAAAGCCCTTTGACATTACTTCCACATTTACCCATTCACACACACATTCACACACTGATGGAGGGAGCTGCCATGCAAGGCGCCAACCAGCACCCATCAGGAGCAAGGGTGAAGTGTCTTGCTCAGGACACAACGGACGTGACGAGGTTGGTACTAGGTGGGAATTGAACCAGGGACCCTCGGGTTGCGCACGGCCACTCTGCCACTGCGCCACACCGTCCCTGGTAAGCTACTTCTGTAGCCACAACAGCCCTGTGGTAGACTGACGGAAGCGTGGCTGCCAGTTTGTGCCTACAGCGCCTCCGACCACCACCAATCATTCATTCATCATTCATTCACCATTGTGAGGGGCACCGGGGGAAAGGGTGAAGTGTCCTGCCGAACGACACAACGGCAGCGATTTGGATGTCAATAGGTGGGAAGCGAACCTGCAACCCTATTATTATATTCTGGGGTACCAGAATCCTCTACAGTGGCCTTATGATTTTGGTCTATTTTGTCAGACTTACAGGAGTGCTCTGCTGTGTTTAGAACTTCCTGCAAAAAAGCAAGACATGACAGCACTCTAGTGTTTTCAGGAATCTTCAGCAAAATGTGAGTGTCTCACAAGTTGTTTTTTAATTTAACGAGCAGGCCACCAGTTGAATTGCCTGATTGAAGAAAAAGAGAGGACCTAAAATGGAACCTTGAGGAACACCACTAGTAGAACTAAAGAAGATGAACAAATAACTACTGACTTTCTCTGATGTAAACAAACCACAGCAATACCTTTTTTACACTTACACGAAACCACATTCAGAAAACAAACTAACTGCCAAAAGGTCTCAAAGTGGTGCCTTGAGGAATGTCTCAGTTATATAAATCCTAAGTTTGGACCCCAGTGCTGGTAAGGGTAAAATGTCAATGCAAGGATCTGCCAATGTGTCTACAGTGGTCCAAGTTAATTTATACAACAGGAGCACTGAACTATATCCGCACACACAAAAAAAATAATATGATCTCAAAACCAAAATGTTTAATATTCGTCATATTTTCCATCTGATGAAATATTCTAGACACAGACTCTTTAATGCAGTGTTTCTCAGTTATTTTCTGTCATGACCCTCTGCGGAACAGACATTTCAATGACCCTGCTGAATGAAATTACTATTAAGAACATGATACTCTTTATTAGTTCATCTGTACAACACACTATGTGAGTTACATTCTTTATACTGTATTGCCCCTATTTTAATGACGTCACATCCGGCTCACTTCCGGCTCATTGAATATGCCTGATGGTCAAGCAGCGTCCTTTCTCAATGGGTACTTGGCGCCATTTAGCCTTTATCGAACAAATATATCCCTATGCTTGCGTTGGTTTTCGGCTGTACAAACCATTCAAATCGCAAAAAAGATTAACGTTTTTTCAGAGTTCCTCGAGAGGTATTCAAGAAGGGTGGAAGAGTGCAAGATTTTACTAAAAAAGACGACAAAAATGGCCCACACTCTAGTACAGTGAGCAGAGTCGGATAACGCATAAGTTTGCAGTGATCACTTTGTTAAAGATTTGTTTTGATATACTTTTGATATTCTTTACTTGTCTAGTATTTCCCATTGAAGTATTATCTTGATACTGTTTCCATCCATATATTTATCTTCTTCCACTCATCCGAAGTCGGGTCACAGGGGCAGCAGCCTCGTGTAGGCAAAGAAGCCCAGACTTCCCTCTCCCCAGCCACTTCGTCCAGCTCTTCCCAGGGGATCCCGAGGCGTTGCCAGGCCAGCCAGGAAACATAGTCTTCCCAACGTGTCCTGGGTCTTCTCCGTGCCCTCCTATCGTTCGAGTTTAAAAACAAGCTACACTGTCTACCCACAGTGCAAAGCCGCTTCTAAGATACTAATTCTCACCACCATGGCGGAAGATAAACTAACTTTCTTATATGTAGCATTATCACTGAAGGACTAGAGGAAAATGAATGGCTGAGCATGCTACACAATACACACACACACACACACACACACACACACACACACCCACACAATAAGCAGTACGACCGCTAAAGCTTCAATGTCATGCAGGTGTGAGCGATTCAGATGTCAATTCTATCGATAACTAGTGTAGTATTAGTATATAAGTGATACTAACATAATTAGAACAATGTTTTTTTCTTTTTGTTGTTATTTTTACAAAAGGAAAATTGATGGATAGTTTTTTGGATCGGTTTTGTTATTCATTACAAACACAAGAAGTAAGTGTCTGGATACAGGAAGACTTTGAGGGCGAAACACAAATATTTCATATGGGAGGCCGTAGTTTTGCTTTTGTTTTGTTATTGTGCACTAGCCACGTTATTTTGTTAAAAACATGTCTGTAGCATTCAAAACCACAAACGTAATACTTTATATGATTTACAACAATACTAGAAAAGTCCTGATTTAATAGGACAAGTTTTTCTGTTGTTGTTTAAAGTGTTATTATGTTTGATTTATTTAATACAATAAAACATTTTCAGTTCGAGAATCTATTCCCAAAGGATCTGATCGGAATCGGAGGCCAATAATGTTTAATCAGAAGGTCCCTTTTTTCAGTTCAATGCTCACAAATGTATTCTCCTAAATTCAGATTTTATTCTTTAAAATTGTTCAAGCTTACACCTGTAAAATGAAGACTTCAATACAAGTTACTGTGGCCCTTGTGCACCATTGTATCTTATAGAGATATAAATATTGTATGTATGGGATTATCCAACTTACAAACCAGCTGCCTTTTTAAAGCATTTTTTTAAAAGAGTTTAAAATGACTTAAGTCACTCGCAAGAAATGGAGTATACTTTTACATACAGTAATACTCAAAATCTATCTAGGCTGCATATCACTCTGTGTCATTCACTGATACTGTTATTGTGTTATTAAACATTTACCTTGTTGACTTCCATGGTCCCAAACCTCCACCAATGAAACACACCATGTGCACATGCAGCATCCAAAGCAAAAAAACAAATGCCTCCATAAATTATCAACCTGACAAAATATGTCTTGATTTTTATGGGCTTTTTGCTATTATTCGAGCCGTGTATGTGTCAATCGGACCAGTCTACTCTACTTCAAGTAGAGGCGGAAAAACGGGGCCTCGGATTGTTATGCGCCGCTTGATTACACAACCGACATCCCCTCTGAGTCTGGTGACAAATAACAAGCGTGCTCGTTCTTTACGGCAATGGCGTTATCATCACTAGTGTGGGCGCCTCTCTATAGTAGTAGTGTAGGAGTTTCCTGAAGGCATCAAAAACCTATAGTGATGCACCGTCAGCTGCATCTCAAACATACTCTGTATGCTTGTACTCTCACATGGGATGAAGTACAATGTATGTGCTGTAGTAACAATAGTCAATAATAACGTGCGTCTCTCATCTAGAAGAATACTAGAACCCCTGTTAGGATGATACACACATGACAAGCACGTTATAAAACAGTACTTGTAGGATTCCAACTAGGGTGTGTCTCAGTGGTTAGGTTTTGTTAGTGTTTCAAAGTAGGTCAATGGGTTATTGGAATGTTGATTCACAACCTGCGGGCACGGAAGATCATCTTAAAATGCCTCCTAAGGACATTGTTTTGTGTTTTTTCACAATCCAGGAATGAATGTAAATATGACTGGAAACACATGCCACATTCTTGGTCACTTTTGGAATGTGTTTATACTGTGTTATAAATGTACAGCTTTTATATTAACAACCTTAATAATGGCTGTTTTGTCATCTGCAAGCCATCAGCGTCACCTAAAATATACATTCAAAAACTTAAAAAGTGTACCTTTAATAGACCCCTGGGGAACACCACTGGATGATGGCGTTTGCACAGCTGGATAGCAGCTGTGGTGTTTAACTGAAGGAGTTTTTAATTAACCAACATTTAACATCCGTGGTAGCGTCGGCATGCTAGGAAATCCAGGCCATACTTTAGCACACTTAAAATCCAAAGAAAATAGTGCAAGTGCTTGTGCAAGGCATACATTTCCTTTAAAGCCTGGTGACGCAGACGTCCTTTGCCACATCACACTTAAAAATTACTGCTCACCCACATTGCAGATTTTTTAGGGATATTAACAATGTTTAAAGCATATTTTACAATATGTGGGTCTTAAATTAAGAATTTCCAAGCATGACAAAGGTTAAACAAACTAAAAATATAAATACTACAGTAGTATTGGCCTTTCGAGACACACCTTGAAAAATACAGTCCTGCTTGGGGGGATGAGTGGTACCGGAGGTTTCTTATCGAACTAAAGCTGGAGGAACAAGCCCAAGCGGCAAAGAACACTCCACCCACTATTGGGGAGCGTAATAGTCATTCTGGATAATCGAAAGGGGAGGAGTCTACCGCCCTCTTGGCCTCCTTCCACCCACCCTTAAGGACAATTCCAGACCACGGGGAGCGCATCTGGTATCCGCTTCTTGAAGGGGGGGCTAGTGCTGGGAGCTGTGCTACAGAGGTAACACAGCAGCGCCCAGCCAAGCCGCAACCTCCGGCGAGGCCACTGCCACCAGTCTTTCGCCCCGCCAAATCGCAACCTCCGGCGCGGCCACCACCACCAGTCTTTTGGCCCGCCAATTCGCAACCTCTGGCGCGGCCACCACCACCAGTCTTTCGGCCCGCCAAGCCGCAAACCCCGGCGCAACCACCACCACCAGTATTTCGACCAGCACCTGCTCCAAGTCTGGTTTCCACACCAGTACCTGACCCAAGTCTAGTTTCCACACCAGCACCCGACCCAAGTCTGGTTTCCACAGCAGCACCTGACCCAAGTCTGGTTTCCACACCAGCACCTGACCCAAGTCTTTTTTCCACACCAGCACCTGATCCAAGTCTGGTTTCCACACCAGCACCTGATCCAAGTCTGGTTTCCACACCAGCACCTGATCCAAGTCTGGTTTCCACACCAGCACCTGACCCAAATCTGGTTTGCACACCAGCATCTGATCCAAGTCTGGTTTCCACACCAGCACCTGCTCTAAGGCTGGATCCCACACCAGCACCTGCTCCGAGGCTGGGTCCCACACCAGCATCTGCTCCGAGGCTAGATCCCACACCAGCATTTGCTCCGAGGCTGCAGCCCACACCAGCACCCGCTCCAAGGCTGGAGCCCACACCAGCATTTGCTTCCACGACGACGGCGCCGCCTCCTGCCTCCACGGCGACGACGACGCCGCCTTTTGCTTCTACAGCGATGACGAGGCCGCCTACTGTTTCCATGACGACGTCTCAGCAACCTCGAGCTGGAATCTGTCCCTTAAGGGGAGGGTCCTGTTATGATGCGCTGCCCGGATCATATTATGTTTAGGTTTTTGAGTCTTTTTGTATTATGTTCTGTTAGTTTTGGACTCATTCGGTTCCGGTTTGTGCTCCTCTGTTTGTTTCCATGGTAACTTATTATTTTCAACTGCCACCTGTTCCGAATGTGCACCTGTCCTGTGATTACTGTCTTGATTTAAGCCTTCCTTCTTCGTTCATTCCGTCTTGCTTCCTAGTTTGCGACACGCAACAAGTGACGACTTTGGTTCCCTGTACTGTTAACGCTAACTTCTATGCTAAGGCCTTTTGTGTTATCCTCTAGCTCCCATGCTTCCTCTTTTGTTTTGCCTTTTGTACTTTCAGCAAGTTTTTTTTTCTTTTTCATAGTCTGTTTTATTCTTAAATAAATCACTGGTTCTTACCTTCACGCTGTGACCGGGCCCGACTGCATCCTTGAGAGAACGAACCCGCGTCACCATAAAACCCAATCGTTACAAAATGAGGGATTACTGTAATCCCACAGTACCTGCACATGCCAAACTGTAACAGACCATTTGTTCTGCGCAGTGTGGTCTTTCAGGGCCGGTTCCTCAATTACCCTATTTTTCGGATTATAATCCGCCACTTTTCCCTCAAGATTTTAACCCTGCGTCTAATACAAAGCTGCGGCAATCTATGAATTTGGACTTTGCTAACGACTAAATTATGGAATTTATTAGGCAAAGAAATAAAACAATGTACTAAAATGATCCACTTTAAGAAACTGTTCAAATTCAAAGTGTTTACAAAGTATAAGGAAGAAGAATCCTATAAACATCTTGAACTTTAATAAACAGGAGAAAATCTTATGTATCCCATAAAGTATGAATAAGGTTATAAGTTTGACCCGCCGTTTTACTGCATTTTTACAGCCGCCATTTGAAAACAATTAATTTATGTAAGTAAACATTTACTAACTATTTCTATGTAAACATTTTAATTTCACGATGTATCAGTATATATCTGCGGCTAATAAATGAAAACATCTTTTTTTTTTTTATTCTAAAATGTAGTGGGTAGTCCGAAAATTATTATGTTTTTATAATACTCACCACCGCCTTTCACAATATAAATACGACTGAACCAGAATAAACCACAAAGTCAGAAAAGTTGCAGGAATACAAGCTTGCACAAACTGGATCAAATCAGCAAATTGGCATGTTTGATAGAGTTGTGACAGAAACAGAAATGGGGAAGACTTATGGATTATTAAGACCATTGCCAGTTATTACTCTGTATTAAATATGTAGTCAATATTTTCCCTTCTTTTTACGCCCTGCAGATACGTGTCAGCCCTGACGACACCAGCCCGCCTCTCCCCAGTGGATTTCCGCTACTCCTTGCCCCCGCAGGTGCCTACCTTCCAGATCACCTCGCCCAACGCCAGCCACGCCATGTCCCTCCCTCCCGCTGTCCACAACCCGTACCCCCTGGAAGACGACCAGCCTCTGCTGCGCCGCTACCAAGTGCCCCTCCACGACGCCCAGTGCCAGGAAGCCTACCGGCAGCAGCGCCGCACCTATCTCAACGACAGCAGGGGCAGCCCCTACCGGCTGGCGGACGACGAAGACTATGAGACCACCCAGGAGTATCTCTCCTCCAGGGAGCAACCAAAGAAAAGCGGGTCCAGCGCAACCAATAGCCGGCGCTGGAGGAGGTCCAGACTGAACGGCCACGTGGCCCCCCGCGGATACGAGGCCTCCCGGGAATACGGCTCCCGTAGCTGCCTAACAGGAAGCGAGTCGGAAGAGGACGGCGAGAGCACGCCCTTCCTCAGTATGCAGAACATGAACGCTGAGCCCTCCACCATCTACAGACCGGTGGACAGTCGGACTCCTCACTCGTCGGGGCGGCACAGTGGGCATGGCAACATGCAAACGAGACTCACACACACCCGCTCCAAACCGGACGCTACACCCCATTAGAGAGTGACCACGAACCCCGGGGGAAAGAAATCAACATAGTATAGACCTGCATCTATAAGAAATATTTTTATTTTATATAACTGACAGATATTCTAAACAAATGAAATATTTATTTTCATTTTAGCAAAAGTTGTCTACTAGTTAACAGCAAAGACTTTTTTATAGGGAAAACTCTATTTATATGTACATTTTGATTTACAGCATAAAACGATGTGCCAGTTTTTTCACACACAAAAAAAATAGAGTAATATTGTGGTGCCTTTTGCTGTTTGCCGATGCCAGAGGGCCAGTGGAGGTTTTTTGTAGCCTTTCTTATACGGACGCCTCATTTTTTTTTTTTTTTATACACATTGATTTTGTTTGTCTCCTCTCTGGTTGATTTTTTTTTCTTTTCTGTCCAAGTTGCCCTCTTCCATTATCATGCAATATAAAACACTGTCATTACAAAGTGTATGTTTACATCAGTGTAACTCACCCGTAGGGTTTAGCACTTGGGATCCAATAGAACGCCTGATTCATTAATACAATGTAGATCCGTTTTGTTTTGCCGTCTGGTTTGTTTGTTTGTGTGTGTGTGTGTGTGCGTGCGTGTGTGTGCGCGCGCGGACAGCCACAGAACCAGTGCTTTATCAGACCCCCTCTCCCGCCCACTGACCTCCCTCCAAGTAGACGCAGGTGAAGCTGCGGTAGGTTCTGTTACGTTATGCAGGTCATTGCTTGATGTGTTTACAGCTATTCTCCCTGCCCCCATAAAGCCCCCCACCCACCCCCTGCTCCACCTCCTTGCCTTCCCTGCAGGGTTCCCTCATGTTAGCCTTTTATGAGGCCCACAAACACAGAGCCGCTTGGCACGGGCTGACCCCTGCCATCGGAGGTGGTGGGCGAAACAAAACCACTGCATCTGTTTCCACTCAGCTCCCCCATACCTCGTCATCCTTCTGTGTCCTTTCTGCTTTTTTGTGGTCTCTGTAAAAAGGCCACACAGTGTCTCAGGATTTCCACCCCTCATGTCCTTCCCTGAACATACACCACCGACACGTGGAATAGCTGTGAAAGGGATCATACAATGCAAAAATATGCAATCTTTCTATTCTGTTGTTTGAGGACATCCTTTTTCTAATAGGTGACTGTGCTGTGTGTGCCTGTAGTGTAGAATGATGCATATTTACACCACCTATTTTACTTCTTTAAAAAAAAAAGCCATCTATCAAATTGTATCGTGCACATGATTGTTTTTATTATTAGAGCGCTTTCACTTTTGCGTGCACTCTTCCAGTAAACGACAAGTAGCATCCAAATAGCGTATCCTCCGATAGTACTGTGTACCTGCCGCTTTGTCTTATTGACAGGTTTAGTCAAAGCCAGTCTGACACAAGGAATCCAAACCATTAAGGCACCCCCAAGATCCGTTTCGTTACTGTAATAGACCATTTGTTCTGCGCAGTGTGGTCTTTCAGGGCCGGCTCCTGGCAAAAACACTATGCGGTGGCTTGGGGCCTCAAATGATCAGAAAGGTTTTCAAATCCATTTAGATGCGCATTGTTTGTATTGTCAACATTTGGAGCCTTGCAGCACCTTATAAAATCAAACCCTATGTTAAAGGGGGAAGGAACAAAATCTTGTTTAGGGTCACACAAAGTCTGGTTATACAGTCGGAAAGGGAATTCATAAGGCCCCATTCGCCATGGTTTACCTGACACATGATTTGTGACAAATTATAGCCACACGGCAATAGAGTGTTGGATATCTTAAAATGTGTTATTGTGGCAATTCTAACTTTGACCACAGCGTCAGTTGCTCTGTAGAGTGACGCTTTTCATCATTTTCAGCAAACTGCATTGCAAAATAATGAACCCCCCTCTTTCGCTCACGCGAGATCCACCCAGGATTGGGGCCATAAGAATCCCTTCCCTACTGTAAAAGAGAGTGTTTTTGGTCACTTGCAGATAACTTCCTCACCCTTCCCAAAAAATAAGCAATTTTAGGTCCTACCAAGCACTCCCTGCAAGTCTCCTCTCTTTTAATCCTAAAATCCTCCTGACCTCCTTGACCTCCCTTGGCTTGAACCTCCTCTCCTCTGCATGTACTTGTGGTCAAGGTTAGATGGGTGCATGGTTTGAAAAAACAAAAAAAGGAAGAAGAAAAAATGAGAAAAGCAGCAGACTATTCTTTTCCAGTCATGGGAAGTGTGTTTCATTTAACATTCAGCAATAAATAAACAAAAAAGACCCTTTCCCCTCCCCCTTGCTTCCATGTCATTCTTGGAATATGCTAGAAATAAAAGAAACAATGCCAGATTGTCATAGATTGTAAAAAAAAAGAAAAAAAGAAAACTGATTTCACCTGTTCATATGAGGAAAATAAATCGTTATTCATATCATTTTATGATGGAGTTATTTCTGCTCTGCATCAGAAGTTCATATGAATGTGCAACAATTAATGAATGAATACACTAATTGTTTATGTATCCCTGCATTTTTGTCTTAATATGACAGACTACATTCATATGTAGTGGCTTAAACTCACCGCTAGATGGTAGCCATACTTCCAAAACCACACAGCAACTTGTGAATAGGAGGTAAGGTAAGAAAAACAACCACACTCGTGCACAATTGGCATGTATACTCACATGTATAATAAGACAAACAAATAGATTTAATTAAAGTACCGTGTGAATAAGATGCATGAATTCAGAAATAAGTGAAACAAATTCCAATTTAAATGTGCAAATTCAGTACATTAAACGTCCGCTTAAATTCCACCCAACTTTTAACAGCTTGCAGTAAATGAGTGTGAGACACATGTTTAATATTTAAAGATAGCAAATGGAAATTTTTGCCAAAATGTAACTAAAACATAGCTTGGCATGCTTTAAAAAAAAAAAGTAGCGACATTAAGTGGGTTTATCGGATGAGTAATTAGCTATGACTAGTGTGAATTATGGCCCTGAGATGAGGGCGACTCGTCCAGAGTGTACTCTGCCTCCCGCCCGATTGTAGCTGAGATAGGGACCAGCGCCCCCCGCGACCCCAAAGGGAATAAGTGGTAGGAAATGGATGGCTGGATGGATGGTGTGAATTATTCATTGCTTGCAGGAGTAATATCTCAAGTAGCCGCTGAGTGTCGCTGTTTTGCTGAATTCACGTGCCGCTGTGCCACACGGTGACTTGTAGAAATGGGGACTTTACGCACTTGAGCGAACAATTGTGGTGAAAATACAATAACGGCGAATATATAAAGTACACTTAATGTGTTTGACCTGACACTGTAAGTTTAGTCATGTTGTCTCAACCGAAGTTACAGTCAAATACCACTAAATAAGATGACAGAGATATTTACCAAGCGACACTGAACGCACCATTTTGGTTTACTGTAACTATAGCAGCAATTGGAAAGGTGAGTTGAAATATGGCTGGAATGGAGCCCTGTAGGCATGGACATTTGTAAAAATTGCGACATACAGTGGGTTAATTGGATGAGCAGGTACATGGCTTTGATATGCAATATCTCAAGTGGCCGCTGAATGTCGCTGTTCTGCTGCACGGCGACTTGTAAAAATGGGGAATTTTCTCTCGCGAGCGAGCATTAGTCACACAGTTCCGGTGACAGTGAACATCAGATTGACAGTTTTTCTAATTGACATACACAAGGTCAAACTATTAATGTATATCTTGGTAGACTTGAACCAGACACTTTATCAACGCTGTCTCAACCGAGACAAAAATGGATGTTTACCAGGTGACTATGAATTAATTATAAGAGGTCAATGTTAAGATGACAGCTGCTAACTTGTTTACTGTTTGACTGTTGCCGCTAATGTTAGCTCGGTTCACTTTTGGCTTTGTGGCTAAAGGAGAGAAGTTAATGACTTATAAGAAAGCTTAGTTTGTTTTATGAACTTACAAAGCCACTGAATGACAATTAAACTTCTGCTGCAGGTACAGAATGTTTTGGAATTGAACAGTTTGCCAAATAGTTCTCACTTCCAAGTGTGTAACCATACCTCAGGTGTGTCTAAACCAGGGTTAGGGACCTACTCAGTGGCCTAGTGCAGTGGTTCTCAACCTTTTTTCAGTGGTGTACCCCCTGTGAACATGTTTTTAACCCCCTAATTAGAGCAAAGCATTTTTGGTTGAAAAAAAATAGATAAAGAAGTAAACTACAGCACTATGTCATCAGTTTCTGATTTATTAAATTTAATAGCAGTGCAAAATATTGCTAATTTGTAGTGGTCTTTCTTGAACTATTTGGAAAAAAGATACAAAAATAACTAAAAACTTGTTGAAAAATTAAAAAAATGATTCAATTATGAATAACGATTTCTACACATAGAAGTAATCATCGACTTAAAGTGCCCTCTTTGGGGACTGTAATAGAGATCCATTTGGATTCATGAACTTAAAGGCCTACTGAAATGAGATTTTCTTATTTAAACGGGGATAGCAGGTCCATTCTATGTGTCATACTTGATCATTTCGCGATATTGCCATATTTTTGCTGAAAAGATTTAGTAGAGAACATCCACGATAAAGTTCGCAACTCTCGGTGCTAAGAGAAATGCCCTGCCTTTACCGGAAGTCGCAGACGATGACGTCGCAAGTGTGGGGGCTCCTCACATATTCACATTGTTTTCAATGGGAGCCTCCAACAAAAAGTGCTATTCGGACCGAGAAAACGACAATTTCCCCATTAATTTGAGCGAGGATGAAGGGATTGTGTTTGAGGATATTGATAGCGACGGACTAGAAAAAAAAAAAAAGTTAAAAAAAAAAAACGCGATTGGGACGGATTCCGATCTTTTTAGACACATTTACTAGGATAATTCTGGGAAATCCCTTATCTTTCTATTGTGTTGCTAGTGTTTTAGTGATTAAAATAGTACCTGATAGTCGGAAGGGTGTCTCCACGGGTGTCTGGATGCGCAGTGTCTCAGGGGAGTCGACGGCAGCTTCATGGACGACACAAGCTCAGCTTTTCTCCGCTAAGAAGCGACTATTTAACCACAATTTTCTCACCAAAACCTGCTGGTTGACATTCCGTCTTGATTCATGTTCGCTTGACCACGCTCTGATCCATAGTAACGTTCCACCTCCAGGAATTTTAAACAAGGAATCACCGTGTGTTTGTGTGGCCAAATGCTAAAGCTTCCCAACTCCATCTTTCTACTGTGACTTCTCCAATATTAATTGAACAAATTGCAAAAGATTCAGCAACACAGATGACCAAAATACTGTGTAATTATGCCGTTAAAGCAGACGGCATTTAGCTGTGTGTGTGCGCAGCGCTCATACTTCCTAAAAACCCGTGACGTCTTGCGTACACGTCATCATTACACAACGTTTCCAGGATGAAACTCCCGGGAAATTTCAAATTGTAATTTAGTAAACTAAAAAGGCCGTATTGGCATGTGTTGCAATGTTAATATTTCATCATTGATATATAAACTATCAGACTGCGTGGTGGGTAGTAGTGGGTTTCAGTAGGCCTTTAATTCTAAACATTTCTTCACAAAAAAATAAATATTTAAATATTTATGCTCAGTTTATGACCTTACATTCATACTTTGTTGAAATATTATTGAATAAATACTTTTATAAAGGATTTTTGAATTTTTGCTATTTTTATAATATTTTTAAAACATCTTACATACCCCCTGGCAAACCTTCAAGTACCCCCAGGGGTACACATACCCCCATTTGAGAAACACTGGCCTAGTGTTTAGAGCAGGGGTGTCAAACGTATGGCCCGAGGGCCGGATCAGGCCCGTGAACAGGTTTTTCCTGGCCCGCGGGATGAGTTTGCCAAGTATAAAAATAAACCGGAAATTTTATAATGAAAGAAACAGCTGTTCTAAATGTGTCAACTGAATGTCGCAATAGCAATTATTCGTATCTTTGTAGATGATGGTACATATGTACAAAATAAACCATGTGATGTTAGTACATCAGTCAAGGAATATGATCAAACTGTATAAATAACAGACTGTAATTTGATTTTGATATAATTTTTTATCTTGATAGATTGAAAATCAACACCAATTAGTTCCTCCCACCTCCAAAAACATGCACCTGGGGATAGGTTGATTGGCAACACTAAAATTGGCCCTAGTGTGTGAATGTTAGTGTGAATGTTGTCTGTCTATCTGTGTTGGCCCTGCAATGAGATGGCAACTTGTCCAGGGTGTACCCCGCCTTTTTCCCGGGTGAAGCTGACATAGGCTCCAGCTCCCCCGCGATCCCGAACGGGACAAGCGATAGAAAAATGGATGGATGAATGGAGTTGACTGGTGAACATTATAAAATAATTTATTCAGAAAATATAAATAATGACAAATAAAGATAGAATACTGTTAACCACATCTTGAATGTGTAAAAAACAACATTATGATTTGTACAATTTCAGAATGTGCTTGTTCTATTTTCAAACAAAGAAAATAATCTGAAGTGGTCTTTGTTATTAAGTTATCGGCCGCTTGGGAGTAGACTTTTCTCCATGTGTCCCCCGATCTAAAATTAGTTTGACACCCCTGGGTTAGAGTGTCCGCCCTGAGGTCGGTAGGTTGGGAGTTCAAACCCCGAGTCATACCAAATACTATAAAAAAAAATGGGACCCATTGCCTCCCTGCTTGGCACTCAGCATCAAGGGTTGGAATTGGGGGTTAAATCACCATAAATGATTCCCGGGCGCGGCACCGCTGCTGCCCACAGCTCCCCTCACTTCCCAGGGGGTGATCAAGGGGATGGGTCAAATGCAGAGGACAAATTTCACCACACTTTGTGTGTGTGTGACAATCATTGGTACTTTAACTTTTTAACTTTAACTATGGCTCTTTGACTGTAACTGGCTCTCAGATAAATCTTAGCTGACATTGCTTAACACGATAAGTCATGAACAATTCCGCTGGTAATCACAGTGTTAATAATAGAGTTCCAAATACAAAACATTGTCATGCATTTTAATCCATCCATCCGTTTCCTACTGCGCCTGTTCAAGAAGTTGCATTAATGGTTGGAAGTGTTTTATTTATTATCGATTATCTTAAGAATAACAATGTTATTAAAAAGAATAAGACACTTAATTAACTCTGAAAATGTTGGTCTTACTTAAAAATGCATGCATTTAGTTGTATTCAGTGTTAAAAAATATTACATGGCTCTCATGGAAATACATTTTAAAATATTTGGCTTGCATGGCTCTCTGAGCCAAAAAGGTTCCCGACCCCTGGTCTAAACCTTGTTTTAGGAATAGACCAGGGGTGTCCAAAGTGCGGCCCGGGGGCCATTTGCGACCTGCAGCTAATTGTTTACCGGCCCGCCACACTTTCTGGAAATGCTATTGCAAAAATGAAAAATAAAAAAAACATTATAAAAAGTGGAATGAGGTGAAATCTAATGAAAAGCAGTTGCAATGTTGACACAAAGTTGCCATGCAGACAGTTTTTTTTTCTTTTGTCTATTTTTCTTTTGTTGCCGTTGCTCCAAAAAAACAACAACAATGTTATAATGAATTATTCACCTATTCAAAATGTTTTCTGTGGAAAATATTGCATAAATTGTGTGTTTGCCATACAAATACATCAATGTTTTCTTTGACAAAAGAGCATAAAAAAAGCTAAATTATGGTTTAAATGTAAAATCGACAGATATATCTAAAGTTTATCTCGTCATTTAAGTGTCGAAAGTAAAAAAACTAATAAAAATGTATCACTTTATGAGTGGGGCACCTTTTGTATCCCAATACATATTTAATGGGATTGTATTTATCTTTTCACTGTAATACCTCAAAAATAATAATAAATTAAAATAAGTGGTGTCCTGCATTATTGATCCTTTCAAGGCTCTACTTCACATCAAATATTGCTTTCTGAATGCTTTGGGCAGTCGGGGAAATACTGCATATCTCAGTTTTATTATGAAAATCAATAAATCAATGTTTATTTATATAGCCCTAAATAAAGGGTGTCTCAAAGGCCTGCACAAGCCACAACGACATTGTCGGCTCAGATTTATTTGACAGAAAAGGCATAAAACATTTTTATTTTTTTGTTTTTTACATTATATCAACCTGAAGTTGATATACTGTAGAGATTTACTGTAAGCGTTAAAATTTGACTTGTTTTTAACCCTAAAGATTAAAAAAAAGACAAAATCCATATATTTTGTTATGGTTTGAAAAAATGACAAATATCAAAATGGCCCCCGCATGCTTTAATTTTTCTGTGTGCGGCCCTCAGTGGAAAAAGTTTGGACACCCCTGGAAAAGGCAAAGGATGTGGAGTGTATTTTGAAATGTATAATTTTGTACTTTGAGCATATATGTAATATGGTGTAGGGGTGGTGTTTTTGGACCTCAGGAAGGCATTTGATACGGTAAATGATTCTGTTCTTCGTACCAAGCTCACAATGTTTAACTTCTCTCAAAAAGCTGTGAGCTGGATTAAATCGTATCGGCATGATCGAACACAATCTGTATCTGTATCAGGGGTCGGGAACCTTTTTGGCTGAGAGAGCCATGGAAGCCAAATATTTTAAAATGTATTCCTGTGAGAGCCACGTAATATTTTTTAACACGGAATACAACTAAATTGCTGCATTTCTAAGTAAGACCAACATTTTTAGAGTATAATAAGTACAAACCCCATTTCCATATGAGTTGGGAAATTGTGTTATATGTAAACATAAACGGAATACAATGATTTGCAAATCATTTTCAACCCATATTCAGTTGAATATGCTACAAAGACAACATATTTGATGTTCAAACTGATAAACATTTTTTTTTTGTGCAAATAATCATTAACTTTAGAATTTGATGCCACCAACACGTGACAAAGAAGTTGGGAAAGGTGGCAATAAATATTGATAAAGTTGAGGAATGCTCATCAAACACTTATTTGGAACATCCCACAGGTGTGCAGGCTAATTGGGAACAGGTGGGTGCCATGATTGGGTATAAAAGCAGCATCCATGAAATGCTAAGTAATTTACAAATAAGGATGGGGCGAGGGTCACCAATTTGTAAGCAAATTCTCGAACAGTTTTGGAACAATATTTCTCAACGAGCTATTGCCGGGAATTTAGGGATTTTACCATCTGCGGTCCGTAAAATCATCAAATGTTTAGAGAATTATTAAAACAAAAAAAGTATCACGACCCCGACATACATATTAATGGAGAAAGAATACAAATTGTCAGCCAATATAAATATGTTGGGTTAATAATAGATTCAGAGCTTTCATTTAAAGCCCATATTGACAAATTGTGTACAGTAATCAAGTTTAATTAAGCGATGATATTACAGACCTTTGATCCCTCAGGGGGTACTGCATCAAAAACCGACATCAGTGTGTAAAGGATATCACCATATGGGCTCAGGAACACTTCATAAAACCACTGTCAGTAACTACAGTTGGTCGCTACATCTGTAAGTGCAAGTTAAAACTGTACTATGCAAAACAAAATCCATTTATCAACAACACCCAGAAACGCCGCTGGCTTCGCTGGGCCCGAGATAATCTAAGATGGACTGATGCAAAGTGGAAAAGTGTTATGTGGTCTGACGACTCCACATTTCAAATTTATATTTGGAAACTGTGGACGTGGTGTCCTCCGGAACAAAGAGGAAAATAACCATCCGGATTGTTATAGGTGCAAAGTTCTAAAGCCAGCATCTCTGACGGTATGGGGGTGAATCAGTGCCCAAGGCATGGGTAACTTACACATCTGTGAAGGCACCATTAATGCTGAATGGTCCATACAGGTTTTGGAGCAACATATGTTGTCATCCAAGCAACGTTATCATGGACGCCCCTGTTTATTTCAGCAAAACAATGCCAAGCCACGTGTTACAACAGCATGGCTTTGTAGTAAAAAAGTGCGGGTACTTCCCTGGCCCGCCTGCAGTCCAGACCTGTCTCCCATTGAAAATGTGTGGCGCATTATGAAGCGTAAAATACGACAGCGGAGACCCCGGACTGTTGAAAGACTGAAGCTCTACATAAAACAAAAATGGGAAAGAATTCCACTTTAAAAGCTTCAACCATTAGTTTCCTCAGTTCCAAAACGTTTAGTGAGTGTTGTTAAAAGAAAAGGTGATGTAACACAGTGGTGAACATGCCCTTTGCCAACTAATTTGGCTTGTGATGCAGCCATGAAATTCTAAGTTAAATATTATTTGCAAAAAAAAAAAATAAAGTCTATGAGTTTGAACATCAAATATATTGTCTTTGTAGTGCATTCAATTGAATATGGGTTTAAAAGGTTTTGGAAATCATTGTATTCCGTTAATATTTACATGTAACACAATTTCCCAACTCATATGGAAACAGGGTTTGTATATTATTGTTTTAAATGACATTGTTCTTCTGAAGCTAACCAATTATAAATAAAATACTTCTTACCATTAATGCGACTCCTTGAACAGGTGCGGTAGAAAATGCATTAGAATGTTTTATATTTTGAACGTTATTTTTTAACACTGTGATTACCAGCGGAGTTATTACTTACTTATCGTGTTAAGCAATGTCAGCTAAGATTTATCGGAGAGCCAGAAGCAGTTGTCAAAAGAGCCACATCTGGCTCGAGAGCCGTGGGTTCCCCACCCCTGCTCTTTATTAATGATTTGCCCACTGTTTGTCCTAAAGCTGAATGCTTAATGTATGCAGACGACACGGTTCTCTTCCTTCATGGTAACACCAAAAACATTGTTGTTACTAAACTCACTAAAACAATGTCCTATGTTACAACTTGGTTGCAGGAGTGCTGTCTGCAGATAAATGTTTCTAAAACTGTAGGCATGTATGTAATTAAAACAAAAAAAGTATCATTACCCCGACATACATATTAATGGAGAAAGAATACAAATTGTCAGCCAACATAAATATATTGGGTTAATAATAGATTCAGAGCTTTCATTTCAAGCCCATATTGACAAATTGTGTACAATAATCAAGTTTAATCTTGCAAGTTTATGCAATTCGAAATGGAATGTCAATTGAAGCTGCAAAATTGTATTTGTATTCGATGATTTTCAGCCAGTTCAACTATTGCCTTACCAGCATGTCTCAGGCTGGTCAGAGTTTGAAAAAAACATTGGAAATAGTGTACAAACAAGCAATTAAAGTTATGGATTAAAAAAACCTAGGCACTATCACAACTGTGCCATTCTCAAAAAAATACAGTATTTTAATCTGGGACAGTCTTCACACATTTACAGACTCTGTCAGAGGTGACTGTTATATTCCTTTTTCAGTAAGTCGGCCTGGTCAGTAAGGAGTGCAAATGTGTGGAACTCAATAACTGAGGAGGTTGAACTGGGCACAATTTATAAGGCCTTCACAAAAAAAAAAAAAATGTGGCTTATCAACGCCTACAGTTGCCAGCACTAAAAGATTAGCCTGTTTTGATGCTAAGATAAATGTAATGTGGTGATGTTGTATTTTATTTGTATCATATTGTATATGTATTGTGTGCTTTTTTCTTTTTCTCTCTTTTTCTTTTAAATTGTAATTTTACTGCCTTTTTACATCATGGCCATGGAGGGGACTACAGATGAAAACTAGCCTTCTGGCTAATTCTGGCTTTTTTAACCATGTGTTGTCATGTGTTTTATGAAAGTGCATTGTCCCCTTTTAAATAAACTAATGTAATCGAATATATTTTGTTATTGACAACCTTTTTGTGATAGATGACGAGGCATATTACGGTGCAACCCGTTTAGTTGACCAACCAACTCATCAATTCACTGACAGTCAACCATGTTATTTTTGTTACTTATAGGGGAACTGCACTTTATGGAATTTTTCTTATCATTAACAATCTTTATGGAAGACAAGAACACATATGTTTTCCTTTTGTTAATGTATTCTAAATATCAAATAAATGTGATCAAAAGTCTGCTTACAATGGAACCGATGCCTATAAATGCTTTAAAAAACATCCACACACCTCCATTAGAGTACACCGTAGGTATACATGTAATGCAGTAACAGGCATATTTATGTCATATTCACGTATTTTGATCATTTTAAGCATTCGGCCACGCATTAATTAAAAAAACGCATCCCAACGTTTTCTTTCGACAATATCACTGCTTGCTACTCACTGCAGACATCATGAGAGCCATCACATATAATAAAACATAACTTACTGTACAATGTCTGCTGTCTCTAGGAGCCAACTACAAGGATGTTTATATATTCCCATTTAAATAAAGAATGACTCATAATCCTTACATAGAAAAAAGGTGGGTGGAACCAAACGCAGACCAGGCGTCTTTTTGTGTCTTTCTTGGCATTTCTGGGTCTACATTGGATGTCAAAGTTGATCAACTCGTCAGATTATGTCCTCATCCTTCTACTATCCCTGTAAGAGGCATTATTTATGATCTGGAATAAACTTTTGCAAGCTCAGAGGTGTGAAAGCAGCTCACCAGCAGCTGATGTCAATACAGCAGCACAGTTGGCTCCCTTTTGTCATTGCGCCGCTAAAAATTCTTTGTCTGTGTTTGCGCTTGCTCATACTTAAGTCAACATTCAAGTCATGAAATGTAAATGGAGTATTGGCGCATTTTGGATGTTTTTTAGAGAGATTTGTAAGTGGAATAGGGAATATTTTTGGCTCCATTATGAGCTGACTTGTATGTACATTAATTTATAAGTTAGAATGCATACAAAAATACATCCATCTTGTTTTGTAAAAATTGTGAGAGATAGGCAAAATGAAAGTGCAGTTCCCCTTGAAAATGGCTGACTTCAGAAACACTGACATATTATAAGCCAGGGTTCTCAATCCAGTTGCTTGCCAGCAGATTTTGAGTTGCTCACCAAAGGGTCAAAATTCCCATTTTTTTATAACTGTTCAATCTAAACATATTTACTGACAAAATACCACAAATTAGGATTAAAACAAAGATACTGAAGATTTGCTGTCTAAATAAAGTACCATTTTAATGTTACCAGTCTTATAAAGAAAACACAAAACCCTTTTTGTTTTGTATAAATGGCTTGAATCATGCACCAGAAAGACATGCATAACATGTTTATATTTTATTTTAATATTCAGTCGGGAAGAGATTCATATGGCCCCATTCGTTGTTGGATCTCGCGTGAGAGGAAGAGGGGGCTTAATCATTTTGCAATGCAGTCTTTTGTGGCTTGTGCAGCCCTTTGAAACCCTTTTGATTTAGGGCTATATAAATAAACATTGATTGATTGTTTTGATTTTTAAAAATGATTTAGAGAGAGCCACTCTACACATCAACTGATGCTTTGGTCAAAGTTGGAATTGCCATAAAACATATCTTAAGATATTCAACACTCTACTGCCATCTGGCAGTTAAAGTGTATAGTGCATACCCCCAATTTGCAACGTTTTATGTGTCAGGTAAACTGTGACGAATGGGGCCATATAAATGTCATTCCTACCCTGAAATGTTAATTGTGGATACCAACATTTTTTAAAATGCTCTGGCAAAATAAGCTAATTCTCTTTGTTCTGGTTAATTTTGCTATGGAAATAAATTTTGTAAAACGAGTAGCTCTTGGCCATTTTTATTTTTGTAAAAGTAGCTCTCTGAAGAAAAAATGTTGGAGACCCCTGTTGTAGGCCAACATGGTCAAGTGCTTCTGTCAGCATAAGAATAGATATCCAAAAGGGTTGTTTCTATGACAAATCAGTCTGTTTATGTGAATGTGTGTTGCAGCATTGTCAACTTCATCGTTGTTGTTTTTGGACTGCAGTTGCACAGAGCTTCTAGATAAGACTAAAGATCCTTTCCTTTGTCGCAGTGGACTTATAACAAAATCCTCACTAACAAAATTTCACCAATGGTGAAAAACAAACTGTAATAGGTTAAAAAAAATCCTTTATTATCGCTTATTCTCCTCATGTCTCTGGTGAAAGTCCCAAGTACATGTGCTAGCAATGGCTTACTTCAGTTACAGTATTTCAAAAAACGATTATGTTGACAACCACTTATGTCGGCGTAAGTCAGCCAATCCAAAACATGTCGACTTAAAGGCACAGTTTGCAGGCGGCTTACATTTTATTTTTACAGACAAAACTAGTTCAGACATATTTCTTACCGTAAATGTCTCTACATTACACTTTTCATACTTTTAAAGTGTGGTGTTCTCTGCACCCCAACATACCTAAAGGTTGCTATCTGTGATTTTCTTTGCACACAAATGTTCAAGAGAACACAGATATGCAAGCTGTACAAGCATTTTAATGTATAGAGAATGTTGGTTTAAACATGTTTTTTTTCTTTTGTTTTAAATACAAAACATTGTGAGTCCAGAACAACATGATTGTCTTCATTGTGTTGACTTGTCTATAAAGCGAGCATCACAATCTCAATATTCCAGCAGTCAGTCAGGACATTAAAGTCATATGTAAATCACAGTAGCAAAACAAGAAGCATCATGCACTCCTATTTCCATTAACATGCCAGCATAGCATCGTGATGCCTTCAGATGACCTGCTTCAAAAGATTTGCCTGGGTGTCTTGCAGAACGACTGCTTCATTTGCTGAGGTTTTGGAGATTCTCCCCGACCCCCTGACATTTTATAAATGCATAAATATGTTGTAATAAATTTGCTTCAGTTTTTGAAGTATTACAATTCACTTACCTGTCTTCCACATCTTGTACTGTGTCAGGAAGCGGTGATCCAAGAGTCTCTGGAAGGAATATGGCAGCCACGCCACTAATGATGGGAGCTCCTCCATAGATCAAACCAGGCAACCAAGGTGTGTAGTCACCACTCAGAAGCACCATAGGGGCCACCATCGCTCCCACGCGGGCCGTCATTGATACCCAGCCCATTCCATTCTGACTGAGATAGAAATGTATTTTCTTTATATTGTTATGCCATTCATAGTTTTCTGTATCATGACATCATTTTCCATTTTATATAGTTTTTAATCTTTGTCAGCATTGTTCATTCCAAAGAGTAGTGTTCTAACGATACCAATATTTTGTTACCGGTGCTAAAATTATTTTGATACGTTTCGGTACTTTTCTAAATAAAGGGAACCACAAAAAAATGGCGTTATTGGCTTTATTTTAACAAAAAATCTTAGGGTACATTAAACATATGTTTCTTATTGCAGTTAAATCCTTAAATAAAATATTGAACATACAAGACAAATTGTCTATTAGTAGTAAGTAAACAAACAATGGCTCCTAATTAGTCGGCTGACATATGCAGTAACATGTTGTATCATTTGTATTCTATTATTTTGTCTACATTATTAAGGACAAGTGGTAGAACATTGATTACTAATCTATGTGTTCATTTACTGTTAAGGTCTGCTTACTTTCTCTTTTAACATGTCCTGTCCTCACTTCTGTTAAAATGTAATAACCACTTATTCTTCTGTTTGATACTTTACATTAGTTTTGGATGATACCACAAATTTGGGTATTAATCCGATACCAAGTAGTTACAGGATCATACATTGGTCATATTCAAAGTCCTCATATGTCCAGGGACATATTTCCTGAGTTCATAAACAGGACTGCGGTACCTGTACGTTTCAGAGGCGGTATCGTTCCAAAAATTATTCATTAGTATCGCTGTACTATACTAATACCGGTATTTCGTACAACCCTACCAAAGAGTGGTCGGGAAAATGTGTTAAGATCCCAATTTTAACAGGAATCGTGAAAGGGGCCTTAAATTCCTACTAGAATAAATTATCGTATTTTAAGCTGCTAAGCCACATGTTTCATCAATTAAAAATAATGCCTCAGTTTGCACTCTGACAACTTTACCGCGAGGGGCTGTCAAAAGAAAGACTTCAGGGTAAACACTAAGGTGAGTGTGAAGTCAACTTTTTTAACTTCATCCTGCGCCATGTCCCCGGTAAATGAGTTGTTTTAGTCTCTGTGAGTCCATGGAAACTTCCCTTTTACTTCCCGCTGGATCGACATCGTTCAAGGATGGAGACAGACTAGCTGTTTGCTTCAAGTTAACCAGCAACCGACCAGACTCACCCACCCAAAAACATACTTTGCAGGTCAACAATCCGAGCAAATATGTGCCTTTTGAAGTGTTAATGTGCGAGGATTGTTCAAAAGGAGAATTTTGGAGAAGTGGCTGAGAAGTTAGCAAGTGTCGCTCGCATCGCTAACAGTGACGTCATCACTGTCATTGTTTACTGAAGCAGAGATGCTGACTGTGCATTATGATAAAAGTGCATGCGTCGCCAGGCTCTACTTTTTATCAATAGACTTATCAGATACATTTTTTTATTATCGATATCAGGGGTGTCAAAAATTTGGTCCAGAGGCTATTTGCAGCCCACAGCTAATATTTAAAGGCCCACGGCACATTCCAAAAATACTATTAAAATAAACAAAAACATAACAAAAGTGGAATAAAAAAGTTTACAGGTTAAATGTAATTTAGAAAAAGTTGCAATGTTGACTAATAAAACAAAGCTGTTTTTTTCTTTAAAACGGCCATTGCTCAAAAAATATTTTATAATATTATATATTACATAATGTTACATAGTATTTTTCATGTTTTGTGTGTTTGTCATAAAACACTTAGATTTCTTTGACAAAAAGGGCATAAAACAAACAAACAAAGAAATAAACAAATTGACAGATAGATCTGAAGTTTATGTAGACTCTAGAGATTTAAGCGTTAAATAAATATTGTATGTATGCCCTAGCACACCATCCATCCATCCATCCATCTTCTTCCGCTTATCCGAGGTCGGGTCGCGGGGGCAGCAGCCTAAGCAGGGAAGCCCAGACTTCCCTCTCCCCAGCCACTTTGTCTAGCTCTTTCCGGGGGATCCCGAGGCGTTCCCAGGCCAGCCGGGAGACATAGTCTTCCCAACGTGTCCTGGGTCTTCCCCGTGACCTCCTACCGGTTGGACGTGCCCTAAACACCTCCCTCGGGAGGCGTTCGGGTGGCTTCCTGACCAGATGCCTGAACCACCTCATCTGGCTCCTCTCGATGTGGATGAGCAGCGGCTTTACTTTGAGCTCCTCCCGGATGACGGAGCTTCTCACCCTATCTCTAAGGGAGAGCCCCGCCACACGGCGGAGGAAACTCATTTCGGCCGCTTGTACCCATGATCTTATCCTTTCGGTCATGACCCAAAGCTCATGACCATAGGTGAGGATGGGAACGTAGATCGACCGGTAATTTGAGAGCTTTGCCTTCCGGCTCAGCTCCTTCTTCACCACAACGGATCGGTACAACGTCCGCATTACTGAAGACGCCGCACCGATCCGCCTGTCGATCTCACGATCCACTCTTCCCCCACTCGTGAACAAGACTCCTAGGTACTTGAACTCCTCCACTTGGGGCAGGGTCTCCTCCCCAACCCGGAGATGGCACTCCACCCTTTTCCCGGAGAGAACCATGGACTAGGATTTGGAGGTGCTGATTGTCATTCCGGCCGCTTCACACTCGGCTGCGAACCGATCCAGTGAGAGCTGAAGATCCCGGCCAGATGAAGCCATCAGGACCACATCATTTGCAAAAAGTAGAGACCTAATCCCGCGGCCACCAAACCGGAATCCCTCAACGCCTTGACTGCGGCTAGAAATTCTGTCCATAAAAGTTATGAACAGAATCGGTGACAAAGGGCAGCCTTGGCGGAGTCCAACCCTCACTGGAAACGTGTCCGACTTACTGCCGGCAATGCGGACCAAGCTCTGGCACTGATCGTACAGGGAGCGGACTGCCACAATAAGACAGTCCGATACCCCATACTCTCTAAACACTCCCTACAAGACTTCCCGAGGGACACGGTCGAATGCCTTCTCCAAGTCCACAAAGCACATGTAGACTGGTTGGGCAAACTCCCATGCACCCTCAAGAACCCTGCCGAGAGTATAGAGCTGGTCCACGGTTCCACGACCAGGACGAAAACCACACTGTTTTTCCTGAATCCGAGGTTCGACTATCCGGCGTAGCCTCCTCTCCAGTACACCTGAATAAACCTAAAAGGCTGAGGAGTGTGATCCCACGGTCCCCCTTCTTAAAGAGAGGGACCACCATCCCGGTCTGCCAATCCAGATGTACCGCCCCCGATGACCACGCGATGCTGCAGAGTCGTGTCAACCAAGACAGCCCCACAGCATCCAGAGCCTTAAGGAACTCCGGCCGGATCTCATCCACCCCTGGGGCCTTGCCACAGAGGAGCTTTTTAACTACCTCAGCAACCTCAGCCCCAGAAATAGGAGAGTCCACAGATTCCCCAGGCACTGCTTCCTCATAGGAAGACGTGTTGGTGGGATTGAGGAGGTCTTCAAAGTATTCCTTCCACCTATCCACAACATCCGCAGTTGAGGTCATTAGAACACCATCCGCACCAGCAAGACAAGTCTGTCTACCACTCACTTCCGGCCATTGTTGGACCTCCTTCCATGCAATTTGGTGGCAACCGACTTCCGTCCACTGAGAGACAACGTTGTCAGCGTCTACGCCTCTGCCTATACTGTAGGTATTCGGACCACTTGATCACCCGATGCCCCAATCGTCCAACCAACTGCTGATCTCAAGGACGTTTCCCTTCTGGTGCGATGTCACCGACAGCGGGCCAACTTTCTCTGTCATCAGCTCCGGCATCCTTTGGTTACAACTCCCAGGTACCATTTCCTGGGTTTCAAAAGAACTTCATATTCTTGCCTTCATTGACACCGGAGCAGATGACTGCTTTTTGGATAAAGGGCTTGTTAAATTACATGACATCCCCGTAACACGTTACAGACTCCCACAGTAGTTAACTTACTTGATGGGCACCATATAGCTAACGTGCAATTTCAAACCAAACCGTTCACTATTCGTATGTCAGGTAACCACGTCGAACGTTGTCTTTTTTTTTTTTTTTTCCCCATTCCCTCTTGTTTTGCTCCCGTTGTCCTTGGGCTCACCTGGCTAGCAATGCACTACCCACACATAGACGAAAAATATTAGCAACTTCAGTGTCTTTTATTTCAGCTCTCCTGGTCCACACGTTGTGTTTCCCATAGAATTTCTGCCTGATACCATTGATTTAATGTAGCCTCTGCTTGTCACGACCTCCAGGAGGTATTCAGTTATGATCGCGCACGCTCCCTTCCTCCACATCGGCCATTTGATTGCTGTATCGATCTCCTCCCGTGAGTTAAATTACCATCATCAGGACTCTATAATATTTTTCGGCCTGAGCGTGAGGTCCTCTAACAGTATTTCTCTCTTCCCTTGCGTCTGGCATTATTTGTCTTTTCTCCTCACTACTAGCCACATTGTTTTTTTTTGTGGAGAAGAAAGATATATCCTTTAGACAATGTATTGTTGTTAAAGATGTCCGATAATGGCTTTTTTGCCGATATCCATTATTCCGATATTATCCAACTCTTAATTACCGATACCGATATCAACCAATACCGATATACAGTATATACAGTCGTGGAATTAACACATGAATACGCCTAATTTTGTTGTGATGCCCCGCTACAGTATTTATTATTGAAGTCACAAAGTGCATTATTTTTTTTTAACATGCCTCAAAACATGGGACATGCTCTCTCTGAAAGCAAGAGGAGGTTGAGGTGGGCGGGGTTGGGGGGACAGGTGGGGGAGGCTTGAGGTGGGGGTTGGGTGGTAGCGGGGGGTGTATATTGTAGCGTCCCGGAAGAGTTAGTGCTGCAAGGGATTCTGGGTATTTCTTCTGTTGGGTTTATGTTGTGTTATGGTGCGAATGTTCTCCTGAAATGTGTTTGTCATTCTTGTTTGGTGTGGGTTCACAGTGTGGCGCATATTTGTAACAGTGTTAAAGTTGTTTATACGCCCACCCTCAGTGTGACCTGTATGGCTGTTGACCAAGCAGGTTACATATGCCTTGCATTCACTTGTGTTTGTGTGTGAAAAGCTGTAGGTATCATGTGACTGGGCCGGCACGCAAAGGCAGTGCCTTTAAGGTTTACTGACGCTCTCCCTACGTCCGTAGCAGCGGCGTTTTAAAAAGTCATAAATTCTACTTTTTGTAACTGATACCGATAACTTTGAAACCTATAATTTGCAATATTACATTTAAAAGCATTTATCGGCCATCCGATATTGTCGGACATCTCTAATTATTGTGCATTAAATGAGATCACTATCAAGAATAAGTATCCTCTACGTCTGCTAGATTCAGCATTCAGTGCTGTTAATCAAGCTAAGTTTTTTACTAAGTTAGACCTTTGCAATACATACATACCATTTAGTGCGCATCCGTGAGGGAGACGAATGGAAGAATGTTTTCAACACTCCCATGGGTCATTGAGTATTTGGTAATGCTTTATGGCACAAATGCTGCCGCCGTGTTCCAGTCTTTGATTAACGCTGTGCTTTGTGACATGTTTGTGGCTTGTTTTTGTTTATTTAATATTTAATATTTTTCCACAACGTTGGAGGAACATTCTCAGCTAGTACGTCTTAATAACAATCCTATTAACAATAAGCTATTTGTCAAAGCCAAGGAATGTGAATTCCATGCATCATCTGTCTCTTTTTAGGGGTGCATTGTGGAGCAGTGTCTGTCAACTTAAACCCGATGCGGCTAAGATCTAGGCCAGGGGTCACCAACGCGGTGCCCGTAAGGACCAGATGAGTCGCCCGCTGGCCTGTTCTAAAAATAGCTCAAATAGCAGCACTTACCAGTGAGTTGGCTCTATTTTTTAAATGTTATTTATTTACTAGCAAGCTGGTCTCACTTTGCTCGGCATTTTTAATTCTAAGAGAGACAAAACTCAAATAGAATTTGAAAATACAAGAAAATATTTTAAAGACTTGGTCTTCACTTGTTTAAATAAATTTTTTTTTTTTTTTTACTTTGCTTCTTATAACTTTCAGAAAGATAATTTTAGAGGAAAAATACAACCTTAAAAATGATTTTAGGATTTTCAAACACATACCTTTTTACCTTTTAAATTCCTTACTCTTCTTTCCTGACAATTTAAATCAATGTTCAAGTAATTTTATTTTTTTTTATTGTAAAGAGTAATAAATACATTTTAATTTATTATTTATTTTAGCTTCTGTTTTTTCAACGAAGAATATTTGTGAAATATTTCTTCAAACTTGTTATGATTAAAATTCAAAAAAATATTCTGGCAAATCTAGAAAAACTGTAGAATCAAATTTAAATCTCATTTCAAATTCTTTTGAATTTCTTTTAACATATTTGTTGTAGAAAATGTAGAGGAAATAATGATTTGTCTTTTGTTAGAAATATAGCTTGGTCCAATTTGTTATATATTGTAACAAAGTGCAGATTGGATTTTTACCTATTTAAAACATGTCAACAAAATTATAAAATTAATCTTAATCAGGAAAAGTTACTAATGATGTTCCATAGATTATTTTTTAAATTTTTTCAAAAAGATTCAAATTAGCTAGTTTTTCTCTTCATATTTTTCGGTTGAATTTTAAATTTTAAAGAGTCGAAAATGAAGATAAACTATGTTTCAAAATTTAATTTTCATTTTTTTCGTGTTTTCTCTTCTTTTAAACCGTTCAATTAAGTGTTTTTTTCATCATTTATTCTCAACAAAAAAACCTTCTGTAAAAGGAAAAAAAAAGTATGACGGAATGACAGACAGAAATACCAATTTTTTATATATATATATATATATATATATATATATATATATATATATATATATATATAGATGTATTTATTAAAGGTAAATTGAGCAAATTGGCTATTTCTGGCAATTTATTTAAGTGTGTATCAAACTGGTAGCCCTTCGCATTAATCAGTACCCAAGAAGTAGCTCTTGGTTTCAAAAAGGTTGGTGACCCCTGATCTAGGCCGTGGTAGACTGGCCTGTTCCAACATGTAGAAAGCTTTTTTCAAAGAATGGTAGATTTGCTCATTTTTATTAGTGATTACAGCCGAATCGCTCAGCCACTCAGAAAGCTTACATCTACTAAGATCCCGTTTATATGGACCCCAGAAGCTGACAAGGCATTTTCAACCTAAAATATATTTTTTCACTGCTCCTATCCTTGCCCATCCTGATCCTTCCTCTCCTGTTTTTGGTCAAGGTTGACTTATCTGATTCTGGCATTGGAGCCATCCTCTCTCAGCGCGATTCCACCGGTGGCGAACTGCATGAGTTTGGCAGAAAGAAACTATGACATTCATTATCGGGAACTCCAGGCTGTCGTCGAGGCATTATCTGAAGGGCACGGAAAAAATATTTACCATGTTTACGGACCATATAAACCTGGCTTGCCTGCGTGGTGCCCATAGACTGAACCCCAGACAGGCACAATGGGCTCTATCTCTCTCCAGATTCAATTATACTCTGACATTCTGCCCCGACTCTAAGAATGGCAAGCCTGCCGCTCTGTTTAGAATGCATTTCTTTGTGGCAGACTACACATCCCCAGAGACTATTGTTTCACAGTCTCAAATCCTTGGAGTTCTACAATGGGACATTGAAAAGGAGGTAGACAAGGTGCTCAGCAGCTCCCCAGCTCAGCCACCTATGCTGCTGGTCAGCTATTCATCGCCCCTGACCTCCGTCCAAAGGTGCTGGTTTAGGTCCACAGCTCGAAACTAGCTTGTCATTCTGAGAGTAATCTGACTTTCTTCCTGTTAGTGCAGCGCTTTTGGTGACCTTCTATGACGATCAATACCATGGAGTTTGTGGCAGCTTCTTCTGTCTGTGCCCTCAATAAGTCTTATCATTACGTACCGGCAGGACTATTTAGGCCTTTGCCTTGTCCCTCTCATCCCTAGTTACACGTTGCATTGGGCTTTGTAACAGGACTTCCACCCTCTAATGGCAACACCATGGTTCTGACCATGGTGGACCAGTTCTCCAAGTTGATCCATTTTTCTTCTGTACCCAAGGTTCCATCTGCCTTGGAGACCGCTGAAAGTCTTCAAGCTTCATGGTATTTCCACTGACGTGGTCTTCGACACAGGACCCCAAATCTTATCTGCCGTTTGGAAAGCTTTTTGAAAATCCTTAGCCTTTGCCAGTCTTTCTTCCAGATACCATCCCCTGTCCAATGGTCAGAATGAGCAAGCAAACTAAGACTTGGAAGCCACCATACGCTGTGTCTGCCACCAACAGCCGGCGTCCTGGTCTTTCAACATACCCTATATTGGGTATCCCTACAATTCCGTTGGTTCTGCCACAGGGTTCTCACCTTCCAATAACGGCCATTGTTTTCAGCCGCCTGCCTTCCTGAGTCCGCTGTGCCCTCTATCACTGCCCATCTTCGCCACGCTCGGCTGGCTTGCAATTAGTGTTTGGCTAACTGCACACCCTCTACCTGTACCGGATTACTCTGAAAGGATCTCCCACTTCATACAGACTCTCGTAAACTCCAGCCGTGGTTTATTGGACCTTACACTATTGAATGCATCATTTGTCCCACCTCGTTCCAGCTCTGCCTTCCTAAGGCTCTCAAGATCCATCCAGTTTTCCGAGCCCACCTGAAGTTCCTTTTCCTTGGTTGATCTACTTTTACGGTCAAGGCAATTTTGGACATCAGACTAAGGGGCATGGGATTCCAGTACCTGGTATACTGGGAGGGGTACAGTCCTTGCGATCGTTCTTTGGTGTCTCGCTCATCCTTGACCCATCAATGCTCGTAGAGTTCTACAGGCATTTCCCGTAAAAGCCAGGTGAGCCGCCAGGTGACCTTAATCTCTCTCTCTCTCTCTCTCTCTCTCTCCCTCTATCTTTCTGTCTTACTTTCTTACTTATTGGTATTGTCATTGCAACCCGGGAATGCTTGAACACACCTGGCCTTTGCTGGTTCTTTCCTTCATTCCCTCCATGAATCCAGACCACGCCACAGGTTTTTTGCTCGCCTTCCTACGACCAGTTTAGTTTTTTATGTTTTTTTTAAAAAGGCAAAAAAAAATGTATACATGCATTTAAAAACAAATCTGTGTCATTATAGTTATAACATTGTTGTTTTACATATAGTTTATGCTCAATTTTTCACTAATTTGACAATTTGCTTGGTTGAAAAGTTATTTTCTACAGACCTTTTGATGACTTTTTCTTTATTAAAAACGACTAGCAACAAATCTAACATTTATTTCTGGTGTTTTTGTATATGGAACATCCCACAGGTGTGCAGGCTAATTGGGAACAGTTAGGTGCCATGATTGGGTATGAAAGCAGCTTCCATGAAATGCCAAGTAATTTACAAACAAGGATGGGGTGAGGGTCATCACTTTGTAAGCAAATTGTCGAACAGTTTTAGAACAACATTTCCGAACGAGCTATTGCAAGGAATTTAGGATTGTACCATCTGAGCTCCGTAAAATCATCAAAAAGTTCAGAGAATCTAGAGAAATCACTGCATGTAAGCGATGATATTACGGAATTTTAATCCTTCAGGCGGTACTGCATCAAAAACAGACATCAGTGTGTAAAGGATATCATCACATGGGCTCAGGAACATTTCATAAAACTACTGTCAGTAACTACATTTGGTTGCTACATCTGTAAGTGCAAGTTAAAACTCTACTATGCAAAGCCAAACCCATTTATCAACAATAACCTGAAACGCCGCCGGCATGGCTGGGCCCGAGCTCACCTAAGATGGACTGATGCAAAGTGGAAAGGTGTTCTGTGGTCTGACGAGTCCACATTTCAAATTATATTTGTAAACAGAGGACGTGGTGTCTTCCAGAACAAAGAGGAAAATAACCATTCGGATTGTTATAGGCGCAAAGTTCAAAAGCCAGCATCAAGGCATGGGTAACTTACACATCTGTGAAGGCACCATTGATGCTGAAAGGTCCATACAGGTTTTGGAGCAACATATGTTGTCATCCAAGCAACGTTATCATGGACGTCCCTGCTTATTTCAGCAAGACAAGTGTTACAACAGCGTGGCTTCGTAAAAAAAGAGTGCGGGTACTTTCCTGGCCCGCCTGCAGTCTAGACCTGTCTCCCATCGAAAATGTGTGGCGCATTATGAAGCGTAAAATACGACAGCGGAGACCTCGGACTGTTGAACAACTGAAGCTCTACATAAAACAAGAATGGGAAAGAATTGCACTTTCAAAGCTTCAACAATTAGTTTCCTCAGTTCCCAAACGTTTATTGAGTGTTGTTAAAAGAAAAGGTAATGTAACACAGTGGTGAACATGTTTTTTTCCCAACTACTTTGGCACGTGTTGCAGCCATGAAACTCTAAGTTAATTATTATTTGCAAAAAAAAATAAAGTTTATGAGTTTGAACATCAAATATCTTGTCTTTGTAGTGCATTCAATTGCATATGGGTTGAAAAGGATTTGCAAATCATTGTATTCCCAACTCATATGGAAACGGGGGTTTGTATGTCCACAGCTCAGACATGTTACTTCTGCTCCAAACAACCATGTGTGTATAACTTACACAATCAAAACATCCGGTTTTGGCAGCGCTGTTCCAGTGACCAAAGTACGTCTTTTTTGGCGGCCACCCTTTAGATGCATCACTAGTCAATACTGTACAAATAAACTATATCATTCATACTGAAAATACCTGCTGTTAAGGTCTATGTTTGTGTTATGATGCAAATTTTTACCCATGAACGTGTTGGCGATGAATGAGGAAGTGTTGTCTGGATTGTGTGCGCACAAAGCAAATATTTGTTGGGATTGGGCCTGTTGTTAGCATAAGATTGGCAAAAAAAACTATAAAGAGCATCGGACCATTTTCTACCGCTTGTCCCTTTTGGGGCTGCGGGGGTGCTGGTTATCTACCACTTATTAGTATCGACGATAGCAAGCTCTGTTATCTTGTATTGTATAAGTAAGACAATCTGTGCCAGGGTCATTGGGTTTATCTTTGTTTATACCTCATCGCTCAGGCCATAAAGGGACTCTTATGTTGTTAATCTTTATCTCATACTTGACCTCTGACCTGTAGTGGCTCACACTGTTTCGTTCCTGTAGACTGCAAACATTTGTATCCAAATAATAGATACTGATTGCAATTTTCCGCGAGGAGTTAGTCTGCATGTGTGAGCTATTTGATATTCAGAGTGAGATGTGATGTAATTTGAGACATTATGTAAGCAGTCAGAGTGGCCTGTCACTCTGATTATCCGGCTCACATAGTCAAGGAGAAAAGTGCTCAACAGGGGTTCTGATTGCTCTAATGAGCTTACGTTCAGGCGTACGTTGTGCAATGATGTAAACAACTTATTTTCTCAGCATACTAGCATTTGACTTACCGAATGATGGTGGGGAAGAGCTCTCCAGAGTAAAGGTAACAGCAGTTGAAGGAAGCGGCGAGGCAGCCTTTACCCACCACAGCCAGACAGGTGCGCACCGTCTGTTGGTCTGTGCATGAGTACAATGAGAGTTTTCAATACATATTAAATGCAAATTATTCCAAATGTGATTCATTTCAGTGGATTTAGATGTTTCTAATGCTGAACAAGGTAATGCAATACAGTCACTACATCATTAATATATTTTTCATTTCTCGGCAGCAACCAGCAGAGGGCACAGTTAATTCAAATCTGAAAGTAGCACCCCTACCCGGAAAGGGACAAGCGTTAGGAAATGGATGGATGGATGTAGGAATTTAACACTTAAAGTTAAGAAAAGAACACATTTTTAAAATATCTTGTAAAACTATGACAAATTAACAATTGGTTAATAAAGTTATAGTTTAAGATGGGATGACCTCTTTTTGCATGTTCTGAACTCCTGTTTCAATGCCACTTCTGTGCTGAGAAAAATAAAGGTTCCTTAATGAGTTGTCAAAGCACAGTCCTTCAATGTAAATGTTGCTCACATAGCTGACGTCATGTCCTTCTTGAGACTGCAATCATATTCCAGACAGCACTTCTGCTGGTTGCAGCCAAGTATTGCACTCAATTTTGCCTTAATTGCTTAAACACATGTTTGTCAATGAGTTGTCCATCTGTAAAATGTATGCCGAAATACATGTCACACACTCTTTATACAGTATGTGAGGTAGAAAGTGAACATCTAATAGAAAATTAATCAAGTGAGATTCCCTAAGCTGGTTAAGTTAGCACGTTGCATTCCTTTTAACATGAATCATTTTTACCTTACAGTTTCGCTTTGATTGGGAGACATTTAACTCTGAGCCTCAGACCAGGCTGCAATTTCACCATTTTGCATCTGTATTTGCCCATTTTTGTGTTGTTTGAAATGCTCAGTGTGTTCCTTACCATAAGGTACCAGCAGGTTTAACAATACGGTGATTCCGGCAATGATTAGTGCACCGCTTTGAGATGGACGCCGTCCTATGAAGCTCATGGACACAGTTATGACAACTTTGGCGGGAAAGTCCACGGCACCAAAGATCACTTGGATTAAATAGATATCCACCCCAAATTTCTCAAGATCCATGGCTAGCCCATAGTAGGCAAAGCTTGTTGACAGCCTGTGGAAGTAAAGATGAGAGTTTAGGGTCACGATGAGTGCTTGGAATGACTGAATTTAATATTGCATGATGAGTAAGACTTGAATTTTATATTAAGTCATGTAGTGCTTGAATACCAAACAGCACTGAGGCAGACTGTCATCTTCCTCATTGTGGGAGTGCGAAACAGATCCAAGACTGTGTAGGTACCCTGTGAGCATGACATCTCTTTCTTCATGGACTCCTGCAGCATCTAAAATCAGCCAGAAAAACCATTATTACTGAGATTTATTTTACATATCCAACAACAAAATTATGGAGTTAACATTATTTTCCTACTTTAATGTCAATTTTCTCTCCTTCCTCGTGACGTCCGTTAATTTTTGCCACACTTTTTAGGTTCTGTATGGCCTGGTCATGCCTGTTGCTGATGACCAGCCATCTTGAAGATTCATGAAACCACCTGTATGAAAATTTGTAAGTGTTTTTACTTATATATTCATGCTCAGTTGTCATTGAAAACTGTTGATTTAATGTGCTATAAACCAAGGGTGTCCAAAGTGGGGCCCTGCACTGTTTTGCGGACCACAGCTTGTTTTTATTATGGGTGTTACCACCTCCTTTCTCTTTTTGCTCGCCGGAGGGATGGGGATCGCTCTTTTAAAGTTTTAATGACACTTTACACACATTATTTCAGAGTGCCTAAAATGGGTTTATTTTGTCATACCGCCATTAGATGGCAAAGAAAAGTGATTAAATCAAGTGGCAAATGGAAGTCACATGTAAGTTGAAATGGAATAGCAAAATATAACGTGGTTAACAAGAAGTGTGATAACCCAGAAACGTCCTCTTTTAACACAGGTGAGTGCACACTGGTTAAATAGTGTACTTCATGTATGTCAATTACACCGCCACACCTATCCTTACCTGATCAGTGTCTACCTCTACGTACACACCCACACACATGCACTGCTCCTCAAAACCCCTCTTTCTCCAACAATGGGTTTAATCCACTTTGGGGGGTGTTTTACACGCAGAAACATAATAAAAGTGGGCAGTGCAAAAATTTAGGTTGGACTGAGGGACAAGCGATAGAAAATGGATGGATGGATGTAATTGTTTAAAACATATGTACTTGGATTTAAAGAAAAACTGCACTTTTTAAAATGTTGCCCATCATCCACAATCCCTATGTGAGACAAGAACACCCGTCTTCCTGTTTTTTAGTACATTCTAAAGAGTTAAAAACTAACAATGCGGGAAATGAGAATACCAGCTATTACACCTATAAATCCCTATAATAAATAAATAATAAATAAATGGGTTGTACTTGTATAGCGCTTTTCTACCTTCAAGGTACTCAAAGCTCTTTGACACTACTTCCACATTTACCCATTCACACACACATTCACACACTGATGGAGGGAGCTGCCATGCAAGGCGCTAACCAGCACCCATCAGGAGCAAGGGTGAAGTGTCTTGCTCAAGGACACAACGGACGTGACGAGGTTGGTACTAGATGGGGATTGCACCAGGGACCCTCGGGTTGCGCACGGCCACTCTTCCACTGCGCCACGCCATCCCCCCCAAAAAAACTCATTAAAAAACAAATAAAGTTGTATATACATGCTGTAGTTATGTATAGTTTCTAAAGTAGTAACAGTTACATTCATGATAACATGTAATGTTTACAACAGTAATGAGCAGTCTTACCTTTACACCAGGTGAGACAACGATGCCTTTTTTTTTTAACTTAAATTCATATACTCGAAGTATGATGACCTTCATTTTGTCTTAAAGTCCAGGTTAGAAAAGCATTTCAGTTTGCATATGTAATCCTCTATATTGGCAGACACATTCATTAATTTAATTTAATTCCATTCAAAGCAGTAAAGGTAAAACACCATTATTGTATCTGATCATTAAAATAACACAACCATTGGCTTCCTGCATTACAAATGCAATGTTTATTGTGAATAAAATTGTTTGAAAAAAACGCTTGCATTCGCTGGTACAACATTGTAAAGACATGCGTTTGCTAGCTCAATTGCCGCCGTTTCTCCATCAGGCAAGTCCGAGTACTGCTCAAGTGTTGAAGGATCTAAACTTCCAGCTTTTTTTTATTTAAGAGTCTTATCATCAAAAATAAAGATATCACAATTTTTAAGCATTTCTGACCACACCAGTGATCTACAAAAAGGGCTGACAGCTCGAGCTGGCCAAGATACGCGAACTAACACGTTAGAGGTGCCGCTTGCCGCCGAAGCTAACAACACAAACAGCTTCACTTGAGTCCTTAGCAACTATGCGCATGATAAGACAAAGTCAACGGATCAATACAGGACTGCCAGAAGTGGACCTGTATTTAAAAGCGGTAATAGAAATACTACAAAGCAATGTCAATGATCTACAAAAACGTGTCAACAATTTCCAAAAACAGATAATCAATTGTATATATAAATATGTAGAAAATCAACGAAACAGATGGTCAGAGAGAGAGAAGAATATTGCGATGATATGATAGAAAGGAAAAAGTTCTGAGAAAAAATTAAGATTCTCAGTCAAGACAACAGAGCACTCGGACAGGAGATGGAGATGCTGAGAATGCTACATGGCATTCAACATCGCAACATTTGAAGGCCAAGCACCAAGATAACACCCATTGGGACAACAGCAGTATTGTGGAGAACATTAATAGGAGATTGCAGCATTGTGCCAACAGTTGAATTTCAGGCAACACAATAATGCTGATCTGGAGAACTACAGTGTTGTGGAGAACTTCAAAGAAAAGGTGGCAGTATTGCGGCAAAATGTCAATACCGGACAACAAGATATCACCAATCTGGGGAATATTCCTATTTTAGAAAACATCAAAGAGGAAATGGATCTGTTTACACGACAGAACGACATCAATATTTGCAGGACTGCG